>NW_019384344.1:850259-940528 GCF_000671375.1 Centruroides sculpturatus
CCCCCCTATAACACTGTTGATAATTCCGTTTTATAAGAATTCCATGTTATACGAGTCACTTAGATTTTACAAATACGTGTGCCGGACTATGAACGGCTCACGTATTTGTAAAATCTAAGTGACTCGTACAACATGGAATTCATATAAAACGGAATTGTCAACAGTGTTATAGGAGGGTCGACTGTAATACAAAAAATATATAATTATCCATTAAATAATTTTTGTCTTTACCAACTTCATTGTCCATTAAAATATATTTAAAGAATATTCTTTTATTTTTTTTTTCTTCTCTTACATTTTCCTTCTTCTTATTTTATTGATCGTCTTTTTAGCCGTGGTGTGTTTGTAATTTACATCATGTTTAATTGAATTTGATGTAGAAAAAAGAAACTTCTGCCTAATCATTCACATTAAACAATCAAAATTTTGCATGTCTACTTTAATAAATTAGCTTATTTCATTAAATTAATAACGAATAATTTGATTAATATATAAAATGTTAATATAATAGATAAATGGAACTAATTTTTACTTTAAAATTTTAAAACAATTATTTTGGAATTTATAAATTGTTAATACAAGTATTACATAATATGCTAGCAGATATGCCCGGAGCTTAGGGAGAGAAAAATAATAGGGGAAATTAAATCAGGGAGAGAAGAGGAGTGTATGTTGAGGTTTTATGGGAGAGTTTTACGGAATTCCTTATTTTCCGCAGGGTTTTACAGAGTAATTATTAAAAATTCCGAGCAGATCGGGTTTAGAAGTATATAGTAAACAGACAGCAGCCATTCTATTATATATATATATATAGATTTTAAGAACAATGATTTTGAAATAAAAATGTAAACATTTTTACGAAAGAAAAAATATACAGTAACTATATAATATATTCATGGATTTCAAAATAGTTTTTACGATCAATTTGAATATTGAAGACAGAAAAACAATTCTCTAAAATGGCAATATACGAATCTAACAGTTTTCAGTTTTGCAAATAAGTAAAAAACAAAACAACAAAAGAGAACATTTTGCCGAATCAAAACCCTCTTTTATTATTTTTAAAGGAATAAATATATTTAAATAAGCAATTTTGCATATTTTATCATTCATAAATTGTGGAATATTAATTAATGATTTTGTAACGATGTTTTAATACTATTCGTTCATAATTTAAACTAATGGACTTACTGCAAAATTCTCTAATAAGAACTTAATCCATTTCTCAATGTAAAATGGACTTGAAATGACACTGGAAATGAAATTTTAGTATAACTTAACAATAATTCGATATCATTTGTCATCATCGTTCAATCCTATTGATCATTGTTGAAGCTACGTAATTTCACTTAATTTCCGAAAAATACTTAGTTAAATTTAAATAATAAAATATGGAAAAAGTTAAGAAATAAATTTTAAACATACAAAAAAAAAAATAGAAATAAAGGAAACAAAAGGTTTTCTGCAGAAAATCGTTTGTGTTTATTTACGATTTAATATTATTTTCAGTTTTGTTTTCATGAAAAAAGTATTGAAAATCGACATTAAATGACATTTTTTCGTTATATATATTAACAAGAAATAGAAAATAATTCAAATTTCAAATTAAAATTAACAATTTTTAATAATTTATAATAATTAGTAAAATATTCTTATTTTTAAGAAAAAATTTTACCGATAATATATATAAATTGGTTATTAATAGGCCTATATCTGAATTTGTATTTTCAGATACGTTAACGCAAACTGAATATTAAATGATAATTTATTTAAATCAATTTATATTAACCAAAAGATTTAGATAAATTTATAATTTTCGTCATTGAAAAAATCTTCAGAATTAATAAGCTTTTTTACTTTGGATGATGAATCCTTTTATATATTTTATGAAATATATAAAATTATTATAAGGAATTAATAATAAACTAACTGTTATAATAATTTTACAGATTATATTTCAAACAATTTAATTTTTTATTAAAAAAGTGTGTAATATCAATAAAAAATTTAACATTCTTCAGAAAGTTTTTACTTCTGAACATTTAACTTTGAATGAATTTAAAATGAAAAAAATTCAAGAATAATTTTTAAAAATTTTGTTAGATTAGTGTAAATGAAGATTAAAATATTTAAAAAATCTCCTTAAATTACAAACTAATTTGCAATGCAACTTTACGTTAAATTATATATTAATAAGATAATATTGTACTACGATTTATCATAAACAATACGGAAGATTACCACATTTGACAAATTCTTCGTAGAAAACTTTAATTTCTCTTTAAATAAATATCAGTTAAAAGATTGATTGTCGATGAAGTAGGAAAATTAGGTTATTTTAGCCCGATTAAAATTACCAGAGCCCGACATTAACACTTCATCCATCAACGTCGTCATTGACAGAACTCTAATGACGAAGGCGGAAATGCATATTCAATATGAAGTACACTTACCGCGTTTTAGAAGAATTGCTTATTTTAAAGCTCGTTAGATAAAATTCCGATCTACCAACTGACCTTATCTGATCGTTATTCCACTCGAATTTGTATTGACGACAACTTTTCATAATTGAAGATAACGAAGACAAAAATCATCTCTTATCTCATAAATGATATTATTGGATCAGATATAAATACTTTGTAATTAATTAAATAAAGTTTACTTTAAGTTAACAAAGTCAGTAGTTTTATAATGTATTTAAATTAATTTTTTGTTAATCGAGCTGATTATTATAGTAAAAGTTTAATAAGCCTTTAAATTTAATAACTAGTACACTTTACTTCGCCATTTTTTAAATATATTAAATTACTATTAGATACTAATAAATGAAAATAAAATCAAATAATTATAATAATAAATAGTTAAAGAAGAAAAATAAAGTATTAGATCTCTTATAATTTATATATAATTTAAGAAAATACAGACATAGTTATATATATATCCATACGATAAAAACAATCCGAATAATCTTATTTAATATGTTCACTAAGAAGTTAAGCAGGCTTATAGTTCTGATGATTTCTAAGGAGAAAGGAGAAACCCCAAGAGAAAGCATTAAAGAATAGCATAAGGACAAAAGAAAACACAACTAACAAAATTATTTGTTGAAATTTCTTGTCATGTGAAAATATTTAACAAATAATACAATTCTCAATAAAGGAGTACTAAACAGTCACTAAAATTAAATTAAACACAAGGGAATATGATATAAAATGTTAATGGAATTATAAAAATTGCTTTATATAAAAAAAAACATGTAAAGTTATTTACTAATTCAAATATTCTTCAAATATTAGTTATTACAGTAAAAGTAAAATAAAATTTACTCGGTAATATATTTATAAGTATGATTTCGGTATATAAAACAAATTAAATATTCCTATATTTGACAAAATTTAATTCCTTGATGAAGAATAAAATAAAATTCAATTTTTTCATTTCTGTTCCGTGCAACAGATGGCATTGCAATGTATCTTACTATTCGCTTAATTTTTTTTAATTTATGAAAAAATTATTTCGAGACAAAATTTTATGTAACGATACATTCGTTAATAACATCACATACGCTATATAAATGCTCCACATTGAATATTTTCACCATTTGAACATTTATATGAAATTTTTTGTATTTACCAAAGGTCACGGCGTGTATTCTCTATATGGATGAAGGATCCGGATTCGAATTCGATCTGGAATCTTGTGATTCTGTGTGGAAATGTCGTTCCATATTTTTTATCCATGTCACGTACCTTTTGTAACTCAGGTTCGGCCATTAATGGGCAGATTAAGCGTGCACAGCATATAACCGTAGAGTATTGGATCTTCGTTAGATAAACTCTTTCCGTATTTAAATTGTGTATGTATATATTAATTTACTTTATATTTTGTTCAATAAGTAATTATAAGAAATTGAATTTGTAAGGATGTTTTAAGACAATTCTACAATACCTGTTGTCAAATACTGTCATATAATAGATGTTGTAAACAAAGAGATAACGCAAAATTTATTGTGTATTTACTAGCTATTTGATTTATATTTGCAATAAATTACTTTTGAACTGCAATATTTAATGAATTTTATAGATATATTTTATAAACTATAGTTAATTTAACTTATAGATTAAATAAAATATTGAATATTCTCACATGTAATATACATAATATAACTAATACAAAGTTATATGTATATCCATTAAAATAATAGTATAATTCTGAATCATTAATTTTCAGTTCCTGCATTTTCTCTTTAATTCAATTTTAAATTATTATTCTATTCGATAATTTTTATGTGGTATAAATTTAATTATGTTAAATCATTAATTGTTGCAATTACTTGCACGTTTTTTAAAATACATCTTCATTTCTAGAGAATATTTATAATTTGATCTACATTTTTTTTTATAAATACAAGGTATAAGGTATAATAATACATTTTATTTTTTGAGTGACGCTTTCATTAATCAGACAAATGAGAAAATTAATGAATCAAAATAATATTCATTTGAAGAAATTTTGTCAAAGCAGCATAAATATATTTTTTAAGAATTTATAAAATTTTAGGATTTAAAAAAAGATCAAATAAATGTCGAGGGAAATCTCCATAAATTACGTAATAATATCCTCTATCCCTTAATTCTACTAAGGAATAATACACAGCATGGGCCTGAGACTCTTAGAAGGAGCAAAGCAGCCAACTGCCCTGGGTCCCCAAGATATTAGGACTCCTACAGAATATTTTTTTCGTTTACTTTCTTTCTTTTAATATAATATCAATAATTTAATTTGCTGCAGAACTTCAATAAATGTTTTGTCTTAGCATCCAAGGTAATGGATGGCTGAGGCAAAACACTTATTGGGACCCTATAACGTACGAAATAGTGACATCAACAGTACAGTTCGCTTTGCAACATCGTTTTACTTTTATGTTTTTGCGAATTAGACGACGAAGGTTACAGCGAAATCTGAGAGGTTGTCGCCATCTGGCGAAAAATTACCGGTAGCATAATCCCTATATATTTAATTAACACTCAACACCAGTCGATTTAAAGATCTTAGCATTATTATGTAACGTTTTTGTAAACACCCTACCCCCTCGTAACGTTACCTGCATACCTATCCATCCACAACTGAGTTACGTAATTTATGAATAACAATCGTAGTTTATTATCTTCACTCTATTGAGATTAAAATATTAATATATTTTTTTCATATTTACTAATAATAAAATCATATCATTTTCCGTATAATTATTCAAAAATTAAATATATATATATACTGAAGATTTTAAAACGAATCCAATTTATTAATTTAAAGAAGTATAATAATACCGCGATAATCGATCATTATAATAGTGCATTAATTATCCTCAAAGATAATTATATTAATGATAATACAAGATATAATAATCGCATTATACAATATATACTTACATCGTAAACATGAATGATATCGTTTTATAATAGAAATGCAAATAATATTCTCAAGAGATTGAATGTTAATATTAAACACCAAATGGCTATTAATGATAAGTTAATTGGTTTTAAGTTTACTATTAATATAGAGTTTTATGGAAAGTTTAAATAATTAACAAACAAATCAGATTTAAAGCCACATTACATAAAGGAAATCAGGGATTTCAATTGTTGTATTGTATCTTGGAAATGAACGGTATTCTCTGTAAATAAAGCTGCTTTAAATAAGCGAATCATTCAAATTATTTTACTTTTTGATAAATATTTGTTTTAAATACGAGATTATAATAAAAAAATGATGTTGACGAAAACACAAAACGCTTTATTTTATTCTTCAATCTTTTTAAACAATTGATTCTGAGGAAATTTGTAATTTTTTTCATGTTTATAAGAATTTCAAAGAAAGATTAACTTAAATTCCTGGGTTGCGACTACTGTTATTTATTTGTATAATTTTTAATGTTTTCGACAGTTATTTTAATTAGAACATATCCGGAAAAATAACCGAATTATGATCCAAAATTTCACATAAAGAAGTAACATGCTTCACAATTGGTCCATTTTCACGTCACAGGAACAACAGTTTTACTTGCTGGAGTCAACATTCATCTTGAAGCTCGTTTCCGCTCGATATATTAAAATTGTTTAAAACCGGAAAACTTTTACAATTTTAATATATCGAGCGGAGATGAGCCTCAAGATACAGGTAGAGTCCGCCAAGCAAAATTATTACTACTGTAGTATAAAAATGGAGGAATTGTGAAGACTTCGTGAAATTATAAACGAAAATACAGAAAATTTGTTGTTAAGGTTCATTTTTAATTAGACTAAATTACAAATATGCTGCAGTTATAAACCATTCTTGAAATAATAGAGAGGTTGCGGCCGAAGTTCAAACGTTAAACTTGTACGGCAAGCAGAAGTACACGTTTGACGTTTGAACTCGAAGTAAAACACGTTCACATCGCGCACTGACTCATGGAATATTATTGAAAAATGGCGGAAACGTTTAACAACGACGAATGTTACAAGCGAAGATAAATAAACAAATTAAACTATTTTAAACTATTTATAGGATGTTTAATAACACTAAAAAATTATTTTTAATTAGCGTCGTACTTTTGTTGAGAAAGTAGTGGCTTATGTAAATCCGAAAGCAGTTCGGGTTACAGCATCAATCATATATTTAGCAATTATTTGTGTACGAATTAAATAAAGCTTAGAGATATGTAAATCCGAAAGCAGTTCGGGAAATTTTTAGAAAATTTACAAACGTATTACACTGTTGATGGTAGATGCTGTGAAAGAACAAATCTACTCCTACAGAATTATGATAAGCTATTATGAACAGAAATATACGTAAATTCTATAGGCACTTTACATCACTTGCAAAAAAAAATTGAATAATTAAATAATTTCTGGATTAAAATCGTCTGTTTCTTTACAATATTATTCATAAATGTTTAAATAATCATTATTTTAATAAAATACGTCATAATTTTAACCCCAAACACACAAAAATGAAGAAGTTTAAGCCGAACTTCTACTCGCCATGCTAGACATAGCTCACGCCATTGTCAACCTTCTAGAATTGCCAGATGGCGGCGTTTGAAGTCCGACGTTCACGTTTTGGGCTGAAAACGTCGGCCGCAAACTTTCTAATCTTAAAGTATATCTTTGTTAACCAACTTTTTGCCATGACTGATATGAGAGTTGGAAATTTTAAAACAAAATTTTTTATGTAAATATTCGAGTAAAAGGTTTTCTAAATCACCTACAGATAAAAAACGATTGAAATTCTGGACTTTAATCAGAAAAATCGTATTTACATATTATTTTTTTTTTAAATTTCTATTAAGTTTGTATCTAAGAAAAATAAAATAACTTAATATACCTACCAGTTCTTAATTTAGTCTTTATATCAATGAATATAGTACATTTATATTGCGCATTGCATAACTTTTATTTTTAATTAAATATTGTAAATTAAATACTGTATACAAAAGAATTTATTATTTATAAATTTTAAATTAATCGACATTTATTTATTTTTCATTATTTCTTGTAAATTAGTAACATCCAACTATAAAGAATTTGAATAGATTATGATTAGTTCTTGATTTTGATCTTAAATAGAGTAGTGATGTTGAACAGAGAATTCAATGTTAAAATTTTCAAATACAGAATAATCTTTCATTGTCATTGATTTAAATAGCTGAAATAGAGAAATATTTTTAAAAATATGAAAATTTTGTTGATATAATTGTTCTTTAATAAATTGTAAATAAATATATATATATTATCCTCTTACATTACCTGAACTGGAAAAAAAAAATTATTTAGAATCTGAGTGTTTAAGACTATTATTTTATTTATTAAAAAAATAAAGGAATGAAATTTTCTTTAAAGGTAGAGTATATATTATAGATAATTTAATTACAGTTTCATCAACAATAATTAAAACACTTTTGTATAATAAATTGCCACTTTCTTCTACAACTTTAAGATAATAACCCATTATTAACAATCTAATAACAATTAAATACATTCCAGTTTTTTTGCATTAAAATTATATATATTTATATTTATATTTGCATCTGATTCTAAATGAGAGAGAATTTAATTAACAATAATTGTTAACTAAGTTTTTCTTTTCATTAAATTAAATTAGAAAGAAAATACTAAATTAAAATATGTTCTTTTTTTATATGATTAATACTAATTTAATCTGTTAATTTTAATATCTTTAAAGATTTAATAGATATTAAAGGTTTATGTAGAATATATAATCTTATTTTAGAATAAAAATTAAGAAAACAAATTACTTGTATTAGACAATTTCTGTATTGATATAAATAAGTTTCCTGTAATTATTAGCCTATTTATTTCAAATGAAATTTAAAAAGAGAATATTATAATAATAATTACAGTTATTGAAATTAATATTATATAAATTAATCGAAAATAATTTATTATCCAGCAACTTTTTTTTAAATCTTTGAGTCATATGCGATTTAAATGAAAGAATTTTTACTTAAAATTCAAAAATAACTTCCATATTTTACAATTTTATTAAAAACAACAAAAATTTTTTGAAAAATTTGAATTTATACAAGTAGAATTTGAAATAAGATCATAAGTAAGTCATAGAGATTTTTATACTCAATTAATTTTGAAAAAGCTTTGAAAAATGTATTGCTTCATCATAAATACATTTTGAAATTCTTATTAATCGATAAATGCAAAGAAATGTTTTAACAAGCCGTTCAATAATAAGCTATTAAATATTTTAAAGTCTTTGCTTTAGAAAAATTTGAAAGCAACATCACACATCCCACAGAAACAGGAAAATATCAATAAATCGGCGATGTTATTTAATCGGATTAGACCAAATATCAGAAGATTTTTCAAATAACTATTCAGATATTATTTAAATTTGAATATTCAAATATTTATAAATATGCGTTATATGATATGCGATGACTTGGAGAAAGATCATCGAATTTCTCAAGAAACTTTTTCACTTTTCATATATTAATATTGAATTACTCAATAAAATAAGGGATATATATAATTAAAAATATTGATTATTTGAAAATAATACTTGAAATTTTAATCTTGTTCAACACACATTCTTCCTATAATAAATATACAAAAGCTATACACACAAAGTTATTAAACCATGTTATTTTCCTATATTTTATTAAATCATATATTTTATTAACTTTTATCTAATGTAAATTATTTAAACCTATTCAAAGCATTAAATTACATTAATACAGTACTGAGACAGTATTAAAATAATATTATGCTAGAAAATTGCTTATAGCATACAAATGAAAAACAATAATGATAGTTTTATATATTTAATTTAACATTTATTTTAAATTCTTTTATTAAATTTTACGCTAAAATCTTGAAATAGACGTTTACATTAAACAATCAAACCTCTGAACAACGTCTACTATTGGAAACATAAAAATGGCCGTTATTCGAAGATTCGACTATATTATTTAAAAATTTTTAATACTTAAAGTATTTATAAATTATAATTTATGAATCAGCTTAATAACTCTTATTTTATGTTTTAAATTGCATAATTAAATTTTATTTATTCTTTAAAGATTTCTTGCGTTAAAGCAAATAAGTAAACAATGTAATTAATGTGTAAGTTTACGTATGGACAATTTAATTCAAATTTTATTGTAAAAGTGAAATTCATTCAAGTTTACATTTTCGTAAATTAATACCAAAAAATATTATTTAAATTCATTTTTTTTATAAATAAACGTCATCAAACATTTGTTTCATTTAAAGTTCTTTTCGTATGAAAAGTATTAAATTTAATGGACGTCATTGGATTTAAATGTAAATTTAAAGACTAGACAAAGAAAATAAATTAAAAACTAATAAATTTCTAAAAATTAAAGGAAAATCACTCGATTTCTAATCAATAATTGAAATTAAGTTTTCTCGAATTGCACTCTGAGTATTTAATGTAAATTAATTTTTAAAATTTCAATAATAAATGAATAAATACTGAAATAAATAATAAATAAATATTTATTTCAGTTTTTTTAAGGATATGTTTATTTAAATAATGTTAAAATGTATAAGGAAACGTTCATGCAAATAAATATTTAAAAAATTCTCGAAAGAAACATCAACATTAAGTATACAAACGAACTTGAAAAATTGAAGGCAAAACATGATCAATTTTTCATAGCAGTTAAGAACTAAATCACTTTGCTTATTTAAGAAGTTGATTAATAATATCTTATTTTGCACTTCTAAAAAAAATGTTCGAAAACAAGCGAAAGAAAAACATAAAGCCTAATTATATCAATTATGCAGTAAAACCCGTGTAAATCGCAATGGCACTGTACCTAATTATTTTTGTTTAGGTTCCATTTTAGACAGTTTTATTGTATTAACTTTTCAGACAGTTGAAATTCAATTTTCAATTCAATTTCTTTTTTTAAATCTTATTATTTATCATGTATTTTTTACTCTGAAATTTTCATTTCAATTAATTAATTAATTAATTTTTTCAAGTGCGAATGACTCAGAATTTCGTATAAAGTAGAATTTAACTTTGCTGTCTATTACATCTCAGGGAAATTTTAATCAAAGTTGGGAAAATAAGAAACATTCTGGACTATTAACTTTAGTGTATTTGTGTACTTGGACATTTACATCTCAAAATCATAATTCCTTAAAGTTGCTATTTTTTAATATTAAAATATACAAAAGATATGTTATATACGCATTTATAATGTTTATAAATGCTTAAATATTTATAGTATTTGTACAAATTATAATTTCCCATAAATTAACGATTTATGAGATTCTTATAGACGTAATTTTTCAGGATAAATGATTTTTTGACGTCGATAACATTCTGTATTAANAAGATATGTTATATACGCATTTATAATGTTTATAAATGCTTAAATATTTATAGTATTTGTACAAATTATAATTTCCCATAAATTAACGATTTATGAGATTCTTATAGACGTAATTTTTCAGGATAAATGATTTTTTGACGTCGATAACATTCTGTATTAACAGAAAGTGAGAAATAAACTGCCAAAAAACATCAGAATAGATATAAAGTTGATTGAAAGTGGCTTGATCAATACAATCTCTATAGTTCCCAAAAGTATTTTTTTGCGTCAATAACATTTTAGAACGGAATCTATAATGGATATTCTACTCTACCACTCGCCAAATTATATTTCTTTATAGATTCAGTTTCTATTCAGGTTAGCGAGAGAGAACATGGATGAAGAAAGAAGTGCATTCAATTCTCATCTAGTGCACAGCCGATTGTATGCGATTGTCGATGATGTCAATCATCTATTGTTGTAGATTCGACAGAGACAACGTACATACAACTAGAACAGGAACTTGTCACATGTAATCAACTGCCAGTTGATTGTAAAGGTTACCCACTGCGCCATCGATTGATTCTGTTGGATTTGAAAATGAAAAAATATGGCTCCGATAGCTTATTGTTATTGTTTGGCAAACTGAAAATTTTTTCAATGTCAAGATAAAAAGAAATTTTTCTTTCTTTCGTTAAATTTGAACAAATCCTTTCAAATATTAAGATAAATCTATAATTGAAAGTTCTGCACATCTATCGTATTTTATCTTCCTAAGTAATTTTCAATAAAAAGAACTCTAAATTGTATCTTAAATATAAAAGTAAACGTAAAACGTAAATTCAAATGCAAATTTAATTGATTTTATCCATTCTAACTCATATAGTCAAATGTTTTACGATTTAAAATATTTGTAAGCGCGGATGAACTTTGTACTCCACTTCGGCCATTAAATAATGCTAAACGAATTTCATAATTTTAATTTAAAAATTACAATTAAAGTAGAACTTTGCATTAAAATCAATAAAATATATAAAAATCATAGGTATGTGAAGTACTTACAAACCAGAAAACAAAATGGATTATTAGTTTTTGTATTAACTACAAATACATTTTCGAAATGTAATTGCGGATTTATTTTATTTACAAGAGTAACACCCGTTATGTTTCTTTTTATTTTATATTTCGTGATAACAAACAAGTTTAGATTAAGCATAAAATAATCATTTTCTGTAAAATTAACTTTGGGTGATTAATTTTTTACATAAAGGAACTGATTATTTTATGCTTCATGAAAACTTGTTTCTCATTATGAAATATAAAACAAAAGGAAACATAGGAATTGTTACTCTTTTATGTACAGTATATATACTGTATATATATATATATATATAACATGATAAATGTTAACGATTTTATCCGGTTTTATTAAGTAATTTAAGGTAAACGTAAATGTTTATTTTCGATCTAAACCTTACTGAAATAATAGGTTACTTATAACATTATATTTAATGTGTAAACAGTAATTATATTTTGATTACATAAATCAAGTAACGTAACTATAATATATAAAAATATAATTACTATACACGATTTATAAAACACCATAGTTTACATAAGATTAAATTATAATATATAAAAACATCGTCACGAAACCAGGCTGCAATTTTTAATTAATTTAACTTAAATTATATATTCTCCACCTCAAATTAGTAGTATTTGTCTCCGTACATTATACTTTTCCTGTTACAACAGTCATGCCGGTCATCTAACTAACTCCTTTCAGTGGAACTTTTGAATTGAAATGACGTAACTTTCAGTTAGCATTGCAAGTTAATATATAGTTAACCCGGGCCTCATACTACTATGATTTTCATATCTGTTCCCGAATTTTAGATATCTATCTCCGTTTCCGAGATTAAGGAAGGACAGACAGCCAGATGGACAACAGTAGGAATTTATAGGTCTGCAATTCTTTCAAATTGCAGCTCAAGAATACTAATTTTAGCTTAAAGCAATTGAACTAACAAAACACATTATTTTTAATAATGTAATGTTTTCAAGCTAAACGTACTCATAATATTAAAAGAAAATTTTACGATTTTTTTCCACGAAAAAAATAATTCAAATAATTGAATAAAGTTAGTTAACTTTCATTGTTTCTTTTTTATTCATTAAAAATACCTTTTAATATATTTTACATTTTAAGATGATCTCTTTAAATTCGTAGATTTTTTAAAGTTTATTCTTTCCGCTCTCTGGGCACTAACGGGCCTTTTCTACAGATCTGTTATGAACCTTAAAATGCTTCTCTATGGGTACATGATGAAATATTTGTATAATAGTAAAATAGAGCGAATGATCATTGTTATTCAAATAAACTTTCAAGAATAACAAGATATTTTTTGACATAATTTTTTTTCGGTTATGTGTATGTTTTCCTATTCTTTCATGTTATAATAAAAACTGCATAGATAATTAATGTTTCTCTGTGTATTAAACATAAATTAAAAATTAATATTTAATATTTTGCGAGGTTTAACAGACTTAATGTAGATACATAATATAATACATTATTTTATGCTTAATCTAAACTTGTTTGTTTTTATATATTATAATTTAATTTTATGTAAATCTATGATGTTTTACGAATCGTGTATAGTAATTATATTTTTAGATATTATAGTAACGTTACTTGGTTTATGTAATCAAAATATAATTACAATGGAACTTCTATATTCGTCACATTTTGATGACTTTCCCCCATATCCGTCAGTATTATCTGGATTTGTTGTCATTTCCAACACCGCCAGTAGCGCTATAATCGCACGCTCGCGCCGATCAGCTAGCTGTGTTAGCTTAGTTTGCCAATTTAGCTAATTTTTTGCTAGATTTAGTGGATTTATGAACAAATCTAGCTATGCAAATTACCTAAATTATAATGGCCTAGCTATTTTTATAATGCTATCTAGCTACAAAAACTCAAACAATATTAATGGAAACAATATGATTTGAATATTTTTATTAAAATGTCTAGCTATAAATTTGAATTTTGAGTTGGCAACACTATGTCAGCTAGCTGTAGTAAATGTCTACTTTGTGCGGTCGTAGTGTGTGTTCTTGGTTTCACGCGTTGATTATTTTCAAAAACTCAAGTTCCAATGACTCCAACAAAGCGCACTGCAGAAAAACAGCAAAAAAGGAAAGCTGTTCGGAATGTCATTGGAATAATGTTCGACATTCCAAATGACATTATCAAACTTCCAGGCTTACAAGATGGCGGCGCTCGACGTTTACGTTTTAGAGATGAAAACTTCAGTTGCAACCTCTCTTGAGTTTCCAACTTAGCCAAAGAATTTAATATGCCGAGATCATAATTGGAATTATCTAATGTTTTAATTGATGGTATATCTTCTTCTAAGCAATAATAACCTTACTCTTCTTTCCCTTCTACCACTATACTGTATTTATTTAGTACAATAAAGTTTTACAAACAACAAAATTTTTATTCTTGTATTTTGTTTTTAGGATAGGAACGGATTAATTGAATATCAGTTATTTATTATGAGAAAAATTGTTTATATATTTGTCATTTTCCATATTCGTTAGATCCTTACGAACAAATTAATGGCGAATATAGAGGTTCTACTGTACTCTTTACACATTAATCTTATTATATATTACACAAATACGTTATATAATAACGTATTTGAGTAATATATAATAATATTTTTAGTAGTATATTCAGAAAATTAAAAAAGTTTACTATATTTTTAAGACTATTTGTTATTTAACGAATTTATGTATGTTTTAAAGCTACTAAACCCATTTTAATTAATTTCAAGAAGTTAATCATTATTACATTTATTTTTGTTTAACTTTCTAGTCAAGTTAAGATTTCAAAAGTGTTATTAATATCCGTGACTTGAATTTATGATAAACAGATTTTAAAAGTTTGGGAAATGCTAATATTATAAATTAATAATAACTACCTATTAAGTAATTAAAATAAGTTGTAAAGGACGAAAGATAAGTGATGAATATACGGTGATATAGACAAATACAATGATTTTAAAAATATTCAAACAATTATAAAGTTTAATTATGACAACATCGGATAACACGTTAATTTTAGCATTATTTTCAATGTTCATATAAGTAAGTGTATTTTGTGTTAATTAAAAACGTGCTACGAAAAATCTATTGAAAGACTTTTATTAAAATATACCAAATATGTTTATAAATAAATAAATATAACTCTTCCGAGTTGCTTAACTTTCCCGGAAACATTTAAAATTATGGTGGTGGCATCTGTAATGAGGTATTTTATTAAAAACTTTAAGCATTTTGTCATTTTATAATAATTAAAAATATGAATTTTGAGAGTAGGCATGAGTTTTATATTAAAAAAAATTGTAAATGCTATTCAAACATTATAACAAAGAAAATCATTATTAAGTCCGATCCTACTCGAGATACGACTCGCGATTCCCTTTATCTGCCCACCTCGTCGATCTTTAACCATCAAAATTTAATAGCATCAATACGCAAACTTTCCTGTAAAATTTCAGAAAATTTCTACAAAAAGCACAGGAATTATTAAGTTTCAAAAAGGGTGAACAAAATTGTGCCCCTCACACACACACACACACACACTAAAATCCATACATACAAAAAAAAATCCCCAATTTTTGGCATTTGTCGACGTTTCAAGATGCCCTAAGTCCAAAAATGTAAAAACCTTGGGGAGGGTCATTTTTGACCGATCGCCATACTTTTCCTCTGATATATAAAACAGATCCGGGAGAGTAAAAATAACTATTTGGTAACTGTTCCAAATTTTATCTGCATCTTTCCTCTTCCAAAACTTATATAGTGATATCTGGTTTTAGTGGGCACTCGTGCTTAACAGATAAAAAGTCCTGTTTTGGTATAGCGACAGTATTTTTTATTTTGATTAAGCTGTCTTTTGCACATAACGGACAAAACTTTCCTATCCTTCCTAGTTACTAATACTTTTGTTAAGCGGAGTACAATGAACTGTATGCTTCTTATGAATATCAGTTTAAAATACCATGCTTATTTTTGATATCGTCGTTTTATAAAATTACCTTGTGTCCTTGTCAAACGAAGATTGTACAGTTCTACTTTTATACTTGATTTCTTTGCATCAAACATAGATTGACTGCGATATTTTTTTTATAAATTAGTACTAGAAGTGTTATAATAATTTATACTTTTAGTACTAAATTATGTTAATTAATTATCGCATAAAAATAGCCATGTAATTTCAGCGATTCTTTGACTATTTCTGGTCATTGTGCCTATTAAATATCTTTTCTCTACAAAACAAAACTGCCAGGTGATATAAAATATATTGCAATTCTAATGGGTATTGAATTAAGCACACAGTTTCAAGAGATTCGGAGTATCCACTATATCTATGTTTTACAAATTTGTATATATATATACGTCTGTGTATGTATGTAATGATATAATTGTTTCATTTCATATTAGACTAATGTAAAAATAATGTATTTCATCGTAAAACGTACGACCGCGACCACTTTTAGTTTATCACAGTTTGAAAATTCTCTATTTAGCACTAATACTTGAGTGCATTGACGCAGATGCCCAATTAGTAATTATCCTTATCTATTCTTAAATCATGAATTTTGCAATTCTTTCGTAAATAAGAAACTTAAGTAAAAGAAGAAACCAGTAGGCGGCCGATCTTATTATTTTTATTAAAATAAACTGATAAAATAAAACTGATAATAAATTTCAACATGACTATTGAAAGAAAATAAAATAAATTTGTAATTTTTTATGAAAAATAAATTCTTGATTAACAAAGTTTCTTTCGAATAAAACCTATTTACATATTATCTTCTCTGTTAATATAAAAGTTGAATGCAAATAAATGAAAACGAAATTGTATTTAGATTAAAAAGTCAAAAATCTCTAACAAATGTCAGAATGTTTCTATTTTCAGAATAAAAATTTAATTTTCGATAACTTTTTATCTACAGAAATTTCATTAATAACTGTATCTTCGACAAAGAATTTCTATATTACTATCATTATTCTTAGGTAATATTTGATCAAAAATAGAAAATGATTTTTTGTATGTAACGAAGTGAAACGAAATGTAATAACATTACTTTTATTCTTACTGACATTAATCATATTGCAATATGAAAACTTTACCAAACTAATCAAATTTCTAAAAATTATGAAGTGATTAATATTTCATATGATCAATATTTTAATTAGTTTTAAATTTATATTATAAATGTATTAATAAAAATTTATTTTAAAATATTTTATTAGATTATCGATACTTTGTCTAAACTTACTTAAATTTATGAATTCAATATGAATATTTAATACTAAAAGAGAGCTTTTATTAAGTGAAACTGTGTAATAATAATTATTATTATTAGATAAAGCAGATTATTTTCTTTTTTCTTGAACATATCAGACAAACGATAGATCTTCATGAAAGCGAAGAAAGTTTACATATACATGATAAAACACTTCTGATCCTAACAAGAGAATATATCTAGAGCGCATTTTCTCTGTGATTTATGGATACAATATGCCAAAAGTCTAAGTAAGAGATATATATTTAAAATTAAAGATTTATGCAAAATGGCAAGATTAACTTATACTATTGTATTTTTTTTTCTATTTGTAATAATTTATAAGATAAATGGAAAGCAAATAAAAACGTAAAAAATATATTTTATATAGGCACTATATAAGTAAAATTAGATAAGATAAAACGACGTTATAACAGAATGGCTTATTTATAAAACATGCTAAACCTAAATATATATATAAAATAACCAACTGTAGTTGATTTTCCTTAACAATTTGAGTTGTATTGTTTGAAGAATTAATTGATGAGAGAAATAATCTTCATAAACGAAAATTAATTTATACTTTTTAACTTTTAATGTTTAAAAATGTTTTGTCCAAAATGTCTTTAAATAGGTTTATGTTTATTTAGGTTTATTTAGTTTTATAGGCTTATATTTATTATATATTTATAGGCTATAATATTGTGCAGTCGATCCCCCTATAACACGGTAAATACGTTCCGTTTTTTATGAAATTCGTGTTGTACGAGTCACTTATCTACATGAGCCAATCACAGCCCGGCACATGTGCAGTTTACGGACTACGGCTGTTTGAAAGGTTTTCTTCCATAAAATTGATCGATTCTAGACTAATTTGACTCAACATTTCCAAAGCACGTATAAATTTTTGGGAATAATCCATATAAACTATACTATAAACAAAAAATTGTAGGATTACTTACCGTGTGTGCACCGTTCGACGACGCCATTCCTTAAGCTTGTTTTCGTCAGGGAGCGGCGCATCGAACGGCGGGCGCGTTTTCTGATAAGTTATTTTTCTGCGAAAAATTCGCTAAACTTTGGAGACATCATTAATATAAATATAATTTTTATGGCCGTTAAATAATAAATGGTTTTTAGTAGGTCCGCTGCTCGTTTAAACTCAACGGTTTGTGCAATATCCGCTATTGGTCTAGATTCGACCAATCCTATCACGACACGAGTCGGCGATGACGTTTTACCGTATCATACGAGTCTATTTTAGCGTGTTTATACGAATACGATCGCAATTTTTTCGCCTTTATATACTAATCCGCATTATATGAACCCGTTTTATAGGGGTTTACTGTATATGAAAACTGGTTAGATAAAAAACAAAAACATAAATTTATACTTCTTGAAAAAGTGGTTTCCAAGAAATATAAATTTATTCCAAAGTTTTAAAATATGAATCTATAGAAATTAGTGTAGTTTTTAATACTTTAATACTATAATAAAAATAGTAATATACTAATTACACTACTTGCGTGCTGGCTTTAAATAGCGTCGATATTTTTGCATTAGTTATCAAATTCTGCACTCTGTGGTATGGCAAAAAGAAGAAATTCATTACAACATCATAGCAAAGGATACATCATTAAAGAACAGTTTCATCACAAAAGTTACAAATTAGAAAATGGCAAACACAGACTAGCAGTTAATGCAAACTGACCAATGTCAGCAATAGTTTACAACTTATTACTAGTAATATGCAGCATCGGTGATAAAACTGTTCTTCAACGATGTGGCCTTATGCTGTAATATTGTAATGAAGTTTATTACTTTACCGAGTGTTATATAGCTTATAACAGAGGGAAAGTATGGAAATTGGTAAAAAAAATAACCACCGAATATTTTTACATTTTTGGATTTAGGAAACCCTTGAAACGTCGAGAAACGCAAAAAAATTCGGGTGTTTTCCTGTATATATGGATGTTAGTCTTTCTCTGTGTGTGTATGAGGGGCACGATTTTGTTCATCCTGTTTGAAGCTCAATAACTCCCATGCTTTTATCGAAAATTTCTAAAATTTTACAGGGAGGTTTGTGTATTAGGGGAATAGAATTGATACGATTAAATTTTGATGATTAAAGGTCGAGGAGTGGGAGATAATGGGGATCGTGTGTAGGCCTATCTCCAGTAGGGTCGAACTTAATGATGATTTTACTCGTTATTAGTATTTACAATTTTTTTAATATAAAACTCAGCCCTACCCTCAAAATTAAGCTTTTTGCCATTTTAAAATAGTTAATATAAAAAGTTTTTAATAAAATATGATAACAGATGGAGCCATCAAAATTTTAAATGTTGCCAGGAAAGTTGAGCAACTGAATGAAATATTATTTTATTCAACTGTCAACAATAAACATTTATTAAAAATGATTAAAATTTTTTTCAAAGTTATCTAATTCATTTTCTTCTGGGTAACATTCATTTCAACGATTATTTTTATCTTTATTATTTGACTAGATTAACTAAAAATAAATTAATAGATTATAATAATTAAGAATTTTAAAATTATAATATTACAACAATAAATGAAAAGCTGCATATAAAGAGCAAAAAGATAATTTTTATGGAGGCATTATATATAACTTAATAATCATTAATAATAATAACAACTTAATAATCATAACGTAAGAAATTAACTGCAAGAAAAACAGTATTATTTTTATATAATAAAAGTAGTATTTTTATAAGCTAAATCTCTCTTAATTCAGTGTACTTTTTGAGATATAAACTCTATGTTTGCTATAAACAACAGAAATCGCACTTAAGGTAATTCAACATCGTAGTCATAAGAGTAGGCATTTATTTCTAATATATTATGGACATTGGGGTGATGATTGAGTGTTCTGATAATTTTTTTAATACAATAACTAACTACAGTAAATGTTTAAGTTTTATGTAAATAAAATAATTGAAAATCGATTCATTGAATTTGATACAAAATCAAATAAGATTATTTATATAAATTTAATATAACAATATTTGCTTATCTACAATTATTGTATTTAGAAATATAAGATATGTTATATACGCATTTATAATGTTTATAAATGCTTAAATATTTATAGTATTTGTACAAATTATAATTTCCCATAAATTAACGATTTATGAGATTCTTATAGACGTAATTTTTCAGGATAAATGATTTTTTGACGTCGATAACATTCTGTATTAACAGAAAGTGAGAAATAAACTGCCAAAAAACATCAGAATAGATATAAAGTTGATTGAAAGTGGCTTGATCAATACAATCTCTATAGTTCCCAAAAGTATTTTTTTGCGTCAATAACATTTTAGAACGGAATCTATAATGGATATTCTACTCTACCACTCGCCAAATTATATTTCTTTATAGATTCAGTTTCTATTCAGGTTAGCGAGAGAGAACATGGATGAAGAAAGAAGTGCATTCAATTCTCATCTAGTGCACAGCCGATTGTATGCGATTGTCGATGATGTCAATCATCTATTGTTGTAGATTCGACAGAGACAACGTACATACAACTAGAACAGGAACTTGTCACATGTAATCAACTGCCAGTTGATTGTAAAGGTTACCCACTGCGCCATCGATTGATTCTGTTGGATTTGAAAATGAAAAAATATGGCTCCGATAGCTTATTGTTATTGTTTGGCAAACTGAAAATTTTTTCAATGTCAAGATAAAAAGAAATTTTTCTTTCTTTCGTTAAATTTGAACAAATCCTTTCAAATATTAAGATAAATCTATAATTGAAAGTTCTGCACATCTATCGTATTTTATCTTCCTAAGTAATTTTCAATAAAAAGAACTCTAAATTGTATCTTAAATATAAAAGTAAACGTAAAACGTAAATTCAAATGCAAATTTAATTGATTTTATCCATTCTAACTCATATAGTCAAATGTTTTACGATTTAAAATATTTGTAAGCGCGGATGAACTTTGTACTCCACTTCGGCCATTAAATAATGCTAAACGAATTTCATAATTTTAATTTAAAAATTACAATTAAAGTAGAACTTTGCATTAAAATCAATAAAATATATAAAAATCATAGGTATGTGNTTTTTATTATTTTATTTCTATTATAATGTTTTAATAAACAAATAACCTTTTAAAGTAAAAAAAAAAAAATATTCTCTGTAACGGAATTCTTTGTATAATTTTTTATTTAAAAACTTTCAGCATAGAGATTTATAGTATTCCTGATTGATTACAATGGAAGTTCACAATGGCTATATCTAATCCCGATTAAAGTGATTATCCAATCACATCTAAGCTTGCATGAAATCTACTTCCGCTAGTCGCAACAACGATGGACACTTTAACGACAAAGACCGGGAGATGATGATAATGATAGAAAGCGAGCGTCTGACGAAAGCCATTAATTCTTCCGTACATTTCATCCGCAGGGAATGTTCATACTTTCTTAGTCATTAATCAATATTCCTAATGCAGCAACGAAAATCTTGTTACTAATAGCAAGAGCTACCCAACTCCGTCAGTACTAATTTATCTCTCGCGAATGTCGTAAATGTCACCGGTTGCCGTACTAAAGAGGAAGAATTTTCGCGTTTTATAATCGCCATGTCACAGGTTGACACACGATTTACAATCGACAACCAAACCCAGAGACAACAATCATCCATCAGGATATATCACGCGGAAGATAACATCGTTCCGATCGATTTATCCCAATAACACCAACACACATACAGGGGAAAAAAATTGCTACATTAATCGCCAGTAATCACTCAAAAGATATTTATATATTTGACTGAAAATTAGATTTTTGAATCGGAAGAATTCGTATAAAATAAATGAGAAAAATTGCATAACATATGACAAGAGAGTTGAGAAAAATAGATCAGTGATTCTGCTTCTTTAACTCTAAATTATTTACAGATTCATTAAAAATATCAAACTTTTGTTAATTTTTCAATTTATCAATGCTTTTCAATTATAATAACGCTTGTCCTAACAGTTAGGATATTTAAATATTTAATTAAAAAATAAATTAGACTTTTATAGACGAATAGTATTTGTACACTACTATATATAAGAAATTACAGTTACGCTCTTATCTTTTTATTTTTAAATCTGAATCTTTTATTGAATAAAATAAGAAATTCCAAAACAAATAGCAAGAAAAAAGTTATTTAGTCTTTAATCTATAGCAACTTAAATCAAGCATCAATTGATGACTTTTTTTTATAAAGTATATAAATATTTATTAAAGATTTTTAATTATAAATAAAATGAAATATTTATCTTGTTAGAGGTATCTATAATATATAGAACAGCTTTAATAATTACTAATCAGCAATGCATATTACAATTTCCTGTTTCATGTGTTGATTGGCTTACAGCATACTAAATAATAGAATATACAATTTTCATCTTAAACTGAATAAGAAAAAGATTAGTTAATTAGGTCATAAATTGAAAATAGTCAATTCAATAATAATAAAAGAAAACCTTGTTATTAAGGAACTAAAGGAAATAAGAGTTCTTGAATTTTCATTAAATGAAAAACTTGAATAACGCTTATCTTTAATAAAAGCGGAGATATTAAATAAAATAAGAATATTTTTTGGAATAATCACAATAAGAAACTGCTGTCTTGCTTTCAAGTATTTTTAATTTCAATAAGAAGGGGAAAATGATTAGAATGGAAAAAAAAACGAAAATCTAATGACGGAAAATATTCAAATTAATAAAACGAGAGACATTAATTAATTTTATTTATGATTTTGTCACAATTTACATAAAAAAAATATAGCTAATTCTAAATTTTAGAATAAGATTAGAGGAAATATGCAAATATTAGAAGACATTTTAAAAATATTTTTAATAAAATGTTAAACTTTAAATAATAAAACATTTTCCAAATACGATTTTGAAATTATAACATTGTTTCATTCTATATAAATGCAGGCCTTGCACATTGTTAGTTTTTTAAAATAAAATACTAACTTAATCAAGAAATTATAAACCAATTTAGTTTATTGATGAATTTCTTTTAGCTCTTTGCCGATTAAAATAGCCTATATTTAAATAGTTGATAAAATTATACTAACTGTTGAAAGATTAAAGCAGATAAATGAAAATTAGGATATTAAGTTTGTTAAATTTATTCGGCTGAATAATTTTTGAGAGTTTCGAATAAGATTCGATTTGGTTTTGATTACATTTTTCATATTTCCCAACTCACCACGTGTTGTTTATTGAAGCTCAAGATACTCCTACTTTTCATATTACATACATTTTTTAGTATGTGGATCAGATTTCACAACTTAGATTTATAAAATTCGTTATACTACTCCTTCATAAATTAAAGTCTAATTAATTTAAATATGTTTAATAATGATGACTAATTATATATATATGGATTCACAAAATTTAATCTAAAAATTATTTTATTAATTTTTAGAATTTACAAAATATTTTTTATATATATAAATGTTAAATATAAATAAAAGGTAAATTTTATAGAATATGTTTATACAGAAGTGTTTTAAAAACAGTTTATGCGAATTAATCAATCAAATGACTATACGTGTTTAGGCTAGTGAACAGCCGACGTTTTGTCCTTCTTCTCCAGACTTAATCACAGAAAAGTAAACAGTCAGTTGCTTAATTTGAAGTAAAGTCAACATAAAGCAAATTTTAATCATTGTAGCAGTTCGAGGTGTAATACTTTCGTCATCAACTGATCAATAATTTCATAGTTGGTAGTTTTATCATTTTAAATACTGTAATTAATCTACCACTAAACAGTCATTAACTTTAACCGAAAATTATTCCTATAATATCATTTACAATTTGGTTTTTTATAAATTAGTTTCTAATCATAATATTATAAAGTCGTAATAAATATTTATTACGACTTTAAATTTTCAATTACCGACATTAAGAATATTTTCATATTGTCAGTAAATTAATTTTATCTGTATATATTCCATAAAAAAATTATTATAAAAATGTTTTAAAAGTTCCATTATCTGTTTGAATATTTATATTTGAATAATGAAGTCAATATAAATAAAAATAAAAATGAATGCATTAGAGAATATTGCGTTGTCAGATTGAAAATAAATGGAAATTATTTATAGATTCACTTAGATTCAAGCTGTAAATTTGTTTGATATGTTCTTTCCTTTTTTTTTTATTATTTTTCAGACTTGAAGAAAAATATAAATTTTCAAACATGAAATATAAGTATTGATATAAAGGATTATATTGAAGTAAGAATTTTTAGGGACATTTATTTTATCTAAAACAAGATGATTCATAATAAATATAGTCAAATTGAAGAAGCTTATAAGTAAATAATTGCATTAAAGTCTTCGCGTAATTAAAACAAATTGTTTTATAAAATTATTTCATACGGTATGTTATATAAACCTCGAAATAGTTCCACCCACTTAATGAGATAATCAGTACTTCTCTGATCTTTTACAAAAATATTAGGGAATTTTTTAGTATTTGTGAATTAATAAATGTACGATTTTGCATTGAAAATGATAATGTGAACCTTACAAACGATCTCATTTAATATACTGTATATAATTCTCATTGTTAACTATCTTCAGTTTAGGGATTTAATGCCAATGTCCGAAGAGTGGCGCTAAATCGAGGTTCTGAGTGAAAGCTATTAAAACGATTGAAAGAATAGAATAACATTAAGAATAATTGAAGTATATTGTAAACAAGAAATTTGTTCATAATGAATTAAATAGAGTAATTTTTAACGGTTCTTTATTAATTTTTTAAGCAAAAAGAACTTAATTCCGATGCTGTGACAAATTTCTTTTTAAAATTATAATAGAATTCACAGACAAATATAATTTCTAATGTTGTAAAAATAAAATTAATTATAAATACAAACTAAGGAATAATAAAAACAAATATTGAGAGAAACAAATTTAAATCAAAACAAATGTTATTTATCAAATAAATAAAACTCATTTTTATAGATTATTCTGATCATTATTTATAAGTTTCATTCTATATAAATGCAGGCCTTGCACATTGTTAGTTTTTTAAAATAAAATACTAACTTAATCAAGAAATTATAAACCAATTTAGTTTATTGATGAATTTCTTTTAGCTCTTTGCCGATTAAAATAGCCTATATTTAAATAGTTGATAAAATTATACTAACTGTTGAAAGATTAAAGCAGATAAATGAAAATTAGGATATTAAGTTTGTTAAATTTATTCGGCTGAATAATTTTTGAGAGTTTCGAATAAGATTCGATTTGGTTTTGATTACATTTTTCATATTTCCCAACTCACCACGTGTTGTTTATTGAAGCTCAAGATACTCCTACTTTTCATATTACATACATTTTTTAGTATGTGGATCAGATTTCACAACTTAGATTTATAAAATTCGTTATACTACTCCTTCATAAATTAAAGTCTAATTAATTTAAATATGTTTAATAATGATGACTAATTATATATATATGGATTCACAAAATTTAATCTAAAAATTATTTTATTAATTTTTAGAATTTACAAAATATTTTTTATATATATAAATGTTAAATATAAATAAAAGGTAAATTTTATAGAATATGTTTATACAGAAGTGTTTTAAAAACAGTTTATGCGAATTAATCAATCAAATGACTATACGTGTTTAGGCTAGTGAACAGCCGACGTTTTGTCCTTCTTCTCCAGACTTAATCACAGAAAAGTAAACAGTCAGTTGCTTAATTTGAAGTAAAGTCAACATAAAGCAAATTTTAATCATTGTAGCAGTTCGAGGTGTAATACTTTCGTCATCAACTGATCAATAATTTCATAGTTGGTAGTTTTATCATTTTAAATACTGTAATTAATCTACCACTAAACAGTCATTAACTTTAACCGAAAATTATTCCTATAATATCATTTACAATTTGGTTTTTTATAAATTAGTTTCTAATCATAATATTATAAAGTCGTAATAAATATTTATTACGACTTTAAATTTTCAATTACCGACATTAAGAATATTTTCATATTGTCAGTAAATTAATTTTATCTGTATATATTCCATAAAAAAATTATTATAAAAATGTTTTAAAAGTTCCATTATCTGTTTGAATATTTATATTTGAATAATGAAGTCAATATAAATAAAAATAAAAATGAATGCATTAGAGAATATTGCGTTGTCAGATTGAAAATAAATGGAAATTATTTATAGATTCACTTAGATTCAAGCTGTAAATTTGTTTGATATGTTCTTTCCTTTTTTTTTTTATTATTTTTCAGACTTGAAGAAAAATATAAATTTTCAAACATGAAATATAAGTATTGATATAAAGGATTATATTGAAGTAAGAATTTTTAGGGACATTTATTTTATCTAAAACAAGATGATTCATAATAAATATAGTCAAATTGAAGAAGCTTATAAGTAAATAATTGCATTAAAGTCTTCGCGTAATTAAAACAAATTGTTTTATAAAATTATTTCATACGGTATGTTATATAAACCTCGAAATAGTTCCACCCACTTAATGAGATAATCAGTACTTCTCTGATCTTTTACAAAAATATTAGGGAATTTTTTAGTATTTGTGAATTAATAAATGTACGATTTTGCATTGAAAATGATAATGTGAACCTTACAAACGATCTCATTTAATATACTGTATATAATTCTCATTGTTAACTATCTTCAGTTTAGGGATTTAATGCCAATGTCCGAAGAGTGGCGCTAAATCGAGGTTCTGAGTGAAAGCTATTAAAACGATTGAAAGAATAGAATAACATTAAGAATAATTGAAGTATATTGTAAACAAGAAATTTGTTCATAATGAATTAAATAGAGTAATTTTTAACGGTTCTTTATTAATTTTTTAAGCAAAAAGAACTTAATTCCGATGCTGTGACAAATTTCTTTTTAAAATTATAATAGAATTCACAGACAAATATAATTTCTAATGTTGTAAAAATAAAATTAATTATAAATACAAACTAAGGAATAATAAAAACAAATATTGAGAGAAACAAATTTAAATCAAAACAAATGTTATTTATCAAATAAATAAAACTCATTTTTATAGATTATTCTGATCATTATTTATAATTAATTTAATTTGTTTATCTAAGAAAATTATTAAAATTTGAAATTATAAAACTCAAATTAAATTACTTAAAATTGAATATTTTAAGTAATTAAGTTAAAAGCTTTTTTTCTGACGATTTGTAATAATTGCGATTAAAATCATTACAAATTATCAATGGCAATTGTGTGCGCGCGGCTTTTGAGGATTTATTATTATTTTTTGTGTGAAAAAATAAATATTATTATTATTGGGCTGCAATTCTATAGACTTATAAATTCCCGCTGTCGCGACAGCGGGAATTTATGACGGACAAACAGACAGACGGGCGACATGCCGCCCGTCTGTCTGTCTGTCAGTCCATCCTTCGTTAATTTCGAGAACGGAGTTAGATGAAAATCGAGAACAGATACGGAAAGCTTAGGGACCAGAGGCACGATTAATTTTTAAATTAAATTAAAATCTGATTAAAATTGCAGCCCGGCACTATGACGAAGTCATAATAAATAATTAAGATTTTTATTATAAATTATTTATCAATAATTAAAATGAGAGAGGAAAAAATGCAAATATTGGAAAACAGCATTTATAATATGAAATTTAAAATAATTATTTGAAAATTAAAAGTTATTTTAATGCAGTAAAACTTCGATTTGACGGACTAATTCGGGCGGGGAATGTCCGTTAAATCCGAAAGTCTGTTTATAATAAAGTAGGTTTTCTGAATGTAGGTGTTACAAACTTAACAAATTCGTTGGTTTATCTGTTTTTACCTATGTAGTTACCTTTGTGTTATTAAAATTGAATATATATATATATCGGAATTTAATTTCACAGAAAAATTTTCTATATGTATTATTGCTTATATACTCACTGTAGTCCTGAGATTGTAATAAAATAAAGTATATGATCTAAATAGAAATAAATAAACAAACATTTTTGGAAAATACATCTTACTTATTTGTTTAGTTAAATACAATTAATGTTCTTAAAAAGAAAACAAAATGTAAATTTGAGAAAAAACCATACATAATTTTCATTTACTCCTCTTGGGATGATGATACAGTATCTCGAGACACTCCCGTTGTGGTTTGAAGTTAAGAGAAGCGACCCTTGGATTTGAAAAAATAACCTGTTAATTAAATTAAATATAAAAAAGCATTTTAAAATTAACAGTGTGTTAATTTTACCTATGATATATGAATCGGTAATTTTGTCCGTTAAATCGAGGTTTTACTGTACTTATGGTATATTCAATTACATTATAAGACTAATAATTATATTCATAATCACAAAGAGAACACACACAAAAGAAAAAAAAACAGTTCAGCTTGTCCTTATATATATATATATATATACGCACATACATATATACATTATATTTACTCTACATTTATACAAAAATACGTATTACTATTTGAACTAAAGTATCAAAGAATAGAATGTGTATAAAACAAAAATATTGATATTTCCTTCAGATTCATATTATAATAAAACATTGTAAATTTAAACTGTAGCTCCATGTTATAAATTTTAATATTACGGCAAATCACACAGCTTTATATAATATTAAATAATAAAAAAATAAAGTGTAAAATATAAATGAAATCACAAACAATAAAAAACGCCCATAAATCATTATTATAATTTACTTTTAATAATTCCATTTTATTGTTTGTAATTGTAATGAATATTATTTATGCACGTTATAAATTATTGTTATAATATACATAGAGATAAGTAAAAGTATATTACCAAATAATTATTTTATTAGCAATAATGAGACATAAACTACGTTGAAACATCTAAATATATTCACAATGTAATCAGAATTAAAAATAATAATATCGTTAAATTTTTATGAATATAAAACTATTAGTTAATGAATAAAACTTGGTATGGAATTTGAATGATGCTAAGAACGAGCAAAAATATTTACAAACGCGTGAACTGTTTTCTGAAATCAGAAATGATTTATATAGAACAACAAAAAAATGAAGATGGATAAGAAAGAAACTTCCTTAGAGATTTCAATTCCGTTTCCATAAAAGCACTATATCATATCTAGAAAATAGAATTCTCTCTTTAAATTAACGTTTGCGCTTATTTGAAAACCTATACATAACATCTGAAAGATTTCAGTAGAGAATAAAGAATAATCGATGCCGTAGTTATATAAATTTGTTAAGATTGTCTTTACAAATAGCAATTGATAATAATCTTATTTAATGGAACAATATTTATGATGTTCTTATTGAATCAACCATTCCAGAAATCAAAGTTGAATGGATCGAGATTTTTTAAGCGGTTTTAGTTTTAGATTTTTTAATAATTAATGAATAAACTAAGTTTAATTAGTCTTGTTTTTTAATTATTTCACTTCATCATTAAACATATTTAATGTCATCGTTAGCTTAACCTCACACACAAGCAATTTTTTAAACTGTATATTCAATACAGTTATAATGAACCAATATAACAAAGAATAATTATGTAATTTATATTAATTTTTAATCAATTAACTAATTCAAAAAATTTTTGTTACTTGTAATTTATAATAAGTAAAATTTAAAATAATAAGTAAAAATTAAAATAACGGGTTTCATTCTTTATAATAATAAATAAATGATATATATAACAAGTAATATAAACTATATATAAGTTTTATTGTTATTTTGTAACAATCTCTGATATATTTCTTTTGTATATTCAGCTTCATATAATATAACGTATAACAACAACAAAAAATTCAGCACCGAGTTGCCTAACTTTCCCGGAAACATTTAAAACTGCGTATGGCACCATCTGTTATGATATTTTATATAAAATCTTTTTATATTTTTAATTATTATAAAATGTCAAAAAGATTAATTTTCAGGGTAGGGATGGGTTTTATAAAAAAATTATAAAGTCTAATAAGGAGTAAAATCGTCATTAAGTGCGATCGTACTCGAGATACGACATACGAACTGTTGTGTCTCCCCACCCCTCGACCTTTAACCGCCAAAATTTAACAGCATCAATCACCTAATATACAAACCCTCCTGCAAAACTTAAAATTTTTGGCAAAAGGCACAGGAGTTAAGTCTCAAAGAGAGTGAACAAAGGCGTGTCCACCACCACATACTAACATACATAAATACAGGAAAAAACCCGAAGTTTTTTCATTTCTCGACGTTTCAAGATCCCAAGTTCAAAAATGTAAAAATCTTGAGGTCATTTTTTGACCGATCGTCATACTTTCCCTCTGTTATATATAACCGATCCTGGAAAGTAAAAAAGCTATCACTTTTAACTTAAACCGATATAATTTGAAAAATGAATCTCTAGCAATACAAAATTATATAAATGAGTTGATTGATTTTATCATAATAAATTAGGTAATTGTTATAACATTACAGATTCAATTTTTAATTTATATGAAGTTTATACACAAGAATAGAGAACTTATTTAATATAGTTCTATTAATGATAAAATCCTGAAACTTAACAGAAAACTGCAGAATCTCGAGGTGTTGAGAGTTTTTTAAATGTATGAGATGTATGAGAGTTTTTTAAAGATATCTGGAATCATCAGTCCCATAGTCAGGAATAAATCATTTAGGGCAAGAGGAGAAAGCTGAAAAAATTGTGACTGCTATTTGTATTTTTTTTCTGCCAGAACTAGACCTGTTAGCTACAGTTTGAATATAAAAAGTAACAGTAAACTAAGTTTATATGGCGAAAGCATGTTATATTGCATATGGGCACTGCTGACTAAGCTGAGGGGACTTAGTCACCTCATAGTCCCCCGTAGCTACAGGTCTGAGAAGAATCATAAACCTTGGATCTCGGCAATAATCGCCAGACCATTAATATGCTCATGATGAAATAAAGTATAATCCAATTGATCTAATAGAATAACAAACAATTTTTTTCATTATGCACATGTTAATAAACTTTGAATTAAATTGCATATAAAACATATAGTTTGTTATAATTGTAATATAAATTCTTTATAAGTTTATAACAAATATCAACAAACCTATTTAATATGCCTATAAGCTATTAAAGCACTGTTACCAAAGCCTGGAATTTCTGATTTCATATGGCTAAATACTAGAAAAAATTCAATATCGTGCAAAACTATATTAATTTAAAAATTAATAAAAATAAAAGAGAATTTATTGAAACTCTTATCTTTATTTAAAGTTAATTCTGAATATTCAAAATAATTCAGCCATAAATACAAAATTGAAAAGTTTTGAGGTCTTTCTTTGTTGCATCTATTTAAATTAAATTTAAAACGTAAAGAAATAAACAAAGTACAGTCGAAACTTTCCAATAACTTGCCACCTTTCAACAACGGTCACCTCTAAACAGCGGCTATTTTTTCTAGGAATTTTTTGTTGAATAAAAGTGCATACAAAACAACCTCCGAACAACGGCCACTTTTTATATTCCCATCAATGGCCGTTCAGAGGTTTCATAAAAATTGTCCACAAATGTCTATAATTTTTAAAGTTTAGTATAAACAGGTGTATTTTACTCTAAATATAAATCATTTAAAACAACATTTAAAAACAAAAAGTAAATCCTAACACTGTAATACTAATGTTTGATTATAGACAATGATCAAATATTAGCATTACAGTAAAGTTAGAGGAAAGTTCTAAAATAATTTATAATTATTAAAACTTATTTTAATTTTTAAATTAAATTAATAAAAGCAGATTTTAAATAAGTAAAACTTATTAAATTATTTTTAAAAAGTTAATTTAGTTTTTATTTTTTAAATAAACTCTGGTGAGAAATTATTTCATGTTATTTTTAGAATTAAGTAAATTATTTTGCAATTAATAAAGATAATTGTTTAATATTTAATTATTATATACTGTATTAATCAAAATAATCTTCTGTTTTATTCTGTTTATTTTAAACATTTTAGCTTAATTATTCAAATATAAAATATAACATTTACTTAGATAATCATTTCAAAAACAAATAGCTGCTTTCTAATATATACTGGTATAAAATTCTAAAATATATATACCATGTTTTAGTAATTCACAATGCATTGAATTTCAAATAAAGTAAAAAGTTTTTTTTATAAAAATAAATCATATTTATTCAGAATTCTATACACGGATTTATGTTTAAAACAGGAATAGAATTGAATTTAAAATACATTTAAATATATAATAGTTGTCATATTTTTATTTTGGATATTTTGAAAATGACTTCACTATTACTTTAGAGTTTTTTTTATATGTTTTAAACAAAAAAAATCATTGCATTATTATAACATAAGTGATTTTTTTAATAGAGTTTGATACCATTATAAGTTCTTTAATTTACACAATTTACATCTCNTTACAATTTCCTGTTTCATGTGTTGATTGGCTTACAGCATACTAAATAATAGAATATACAATTTTCATCTTAAACTGAATAAGAAAAAGATTAGTTAATTAGGTCATAAATTGAAGATAGTCAATTCAATAATAATAAAAGAAAACCTTGTTATTAAGGAACTAAAGGAAATAAGAGTTCTTGAATTTTCATTAAATGAAAAACTTGAATAACGCTTATCTTTAATAAAAGCGGAGATATTAAATAAAATAAGAATATTTTTTGGAATAATCACAATAAGAAACTGCTGTCTTGCTTTCAAGTATTTTTAATTTCAATAAGAAGGGGAAAATGATTAGAATGGAAAAAAAAACGAAAATCTAATGACGGAAAATATTCAAATTAATAAAACGAGAGACATTAATTAATTTTATTTATGATTTTGTCACAATTTACATAAAAAAAATATAGCTAATTCTAAATTTTAGAATAAGATTAGAGGAAATATGCAAATATTAGAAGACATTTTAAAAATATTTTTAATAAAATGTTAAACTTTAAATAATAAAACATTTTCCAAATACGATTTTGAAATTATAACATTGTTTCATTCTATATAAATGCAGGCCTTGCACATTGTTAGTTTTTTAAAATAAAATACTAACTTAATCAAGAAATTATAAACCAATTTAGTTTATTGATGAATTTCTTTTAGCTCTTTGCCGATTAAAATAGCCTATATTTAAATAGTTGATAAAATTATACTAACTGTTGAAAGATTAAAGCAGATAAATGAAAATTAGGATATTAAGTTTGTTAAATTTATTCGGCTGAATAATTTTTGAGAGTTTCGAATAAGATTCGATTTGGTTTTGATTACATTTTTCATATTTCCCAACTCACCACGTGTTGTTTATTGAAGCTCAAGATACTCCTACTTTTCATATTACATACATTTTTTAGTATGTGGATCAGATTTCACAACTTAGATTTATAAAATTCGTTATACTACTCCTTCATAAATTAAAGTCTAATTAATTTAAATATGTTTAATAATGATGACTAATTATATATATATGGATTCACAAAATTTAATCTAAAAATTATTTTATTAATTTTTAGAATTTACAAAATATTTTTTATATATATAAATGTTAAATATAAATAAAAGGTAAATTTTATAGAATATGTTTATACAGAAGTGTTTTAAAAACAGTTTATGCGAATTAATCAATCAAATGACTATACGTGTTTAGGCTAGTGAACAGCCGACGTTTTGTCCTTCTTCTCCAGACTTAATCACAGAAAAGTAAACAGTCAGTTGCTTAATTTGAAGTAAAGTCAACATAAAGCAAATTTTAATCATTGTAGCAGTTCGAGGTGTAATACTTTCGTCATCAACTGATCAATAATTTCATAGTTGGTAGTTTTATCATTTTAAATACTGTAATTAATCTACCACTAAACAGTCATTAACTTTAACCGAAAATTATTCCTATAATATCATTTACAATTTGGTTTTTTATAAATTAGTTTCTAATCATAATATTATAAAGTCGTAATAAATATTTATTACGACTTTAAATTTTCAATTACCGACATTAAGAATATTTTCATATTGTCAGTAAATTAATTTTATCTGTATATATTCCATAAAAAAATTATTATAAAAATGTTTTAAAAGTTCCATTATCTGTTTGAATATTTATATTTGAATAATGAAGTCAATATAAATAAAAATAAAAATGAATGCATTAGAGAATATTGCGTTGTCAGATTGAAAATAAATGGAAATTATTTATAGATTCACTTAGATTCAAGCTGTAAATTTGTTTGATATGTTCTTTCCTTTTTTTTTTTATTATTTTTCAGACTTGAAGAAAAATATAAATTTTCAAACATGAAATATAAGTATTGATATAAAGGATTATATTGAAGTAAGAATTTTTAGGGACATTTATTTTATCTAAAACAAGATGATTCATAATAAATATAGTCAAATTGAAGAAGCTTATAAGTAAATAATTGCATTAAAGTCTTCGCGTAATTAAAACAAATTGTTTTATAAAATTATTTCATACGGTATGTTATATAAACCTCGAAATAGTTCCACCCACTTAATGAGATAATCAGTACTTCTCTGATCTTTTACAAAAATATTAGGGAATTTTTTAGTATTTGTGAATTAATAAATGTACGATTTTGCATTGAAAATGATAATGTGAACCTTACAAACGATCTCATTTAATATACTGTATATAATTCTCATTGTTAACTATCTTCAGTTTAGGGATTTAATGCCAATGTCCGAAGAGTGGCGCTAAATCGAGGTTCTGAGTGAAAGCTATTAAAACGATTGAAAGAATAGAATAACATTAAGAATAATTGAAGTATATTGTAAACAAGAAATTTGTTCATAATGAATTAAATAGAGTAATTTTTAACGGTTCTTTATTAATTTTTTAAGCAAAAAGAACTTAATTCCGATGCTGTGACAAATTTCTTTTTAAAATTATAATAGAATTCACAGACAAATATAATTTCTAATGTTGTAAAAATAAAATTAATTATAAATACAAACTAAGGAATAATAAAAACAAATATTGAGAGAAACAAATTTAAATCAAAACAAATGTTATTTATCAAATAAATAAAACTCATTTTTATAGATTATTCTGATCATTATTTATAATTAATTTAATTTGTTTATCTAAGAAAATTATTAAAATTTGAAATTATAAAACTCAAATTAAATTACTTAAAATTGAATATTTTAAGTAATTAAGTTAAAAGCTTTTTTTCTGACGATTTGTAATAATTGCGATTAAAATCATTACAAATTATCAATGGCAATTGTGTGCGCGCGGCTTTTGAGGATTTATTATTATTTTTTGTGTGAAAAAATAAATATTATTATTATTGGGCTGCAATTCTATAGACTTATAAATTCCCGCTGTCGCGACAGCGGGAATTTATGACGGACAAACAGACAGACGGGCGACATGCCGCCCGTCTGTCTGTCTGTCAGTCCATCCTTCGTTAATTTCGAGAACGGAGTTAGATGAAAATCGAGAACAGATACGGAAAGCTTAGGGACCAGAGGCACGATTAATTTTTAAATTAAATTAAAATCTGATTAAAATTGCAGCCCGGCACTATGACGAAGTCATAATAAATAATTAAGATTTTTATTATAAATTATTTATCAATAATTAAAATGAGAGAGGAAAAAATGCAAATATTGGAAAACAGCATTTATAATATGAAATTTAAAATAATTATTTGAAAATTAAAAGTTATTTTAATGCAGTAAAACTTCGATTTGACGGACTAATTCGGGCGGGGAATGTCCGTTAAATCCGAAAGTCTGTTTATAATAAAGTAGGTTTTCTGAATGTAGGTGTTACAAACTTAACAAATTCGTTGGTTTATCTGTTTTTACCTATGTAGTTACCTTTGTGTTATTAAAATTGAATATATATATATATCGGAATTTAATTTCACAGAAAAATTTTCTATATGTATTATTGCTTATATACTCACTGTAGTCCTGAGATTGTAATAAAATAAAGTATATGATCTAAATAGAAATAAATAAACAAACATTTTTGGAAAATACATCTTACTTATTTGTTTAGTTAAATACAATTAATGTTCTTAAAAAGAAAACAAAATGTAAATTTGAGAAAAAACCATACATAATTTTCATTTACTCCTCTTGGGATGATGATACAGTATCTCGAGACACTCCCGTTGTGGTTTGAAGTTAAGAGAAGCGACCCTTGGATTTGAAAAAATAACCTGTTAATTAAATTAAATATAAAAAAGCATTTTAAAATTAACAGTGTGTTAATTTTACCTATGATATATGAATCGGTAATTTTGTCCGTTAAATCGAGGTTTTACTGTACTTATGGTATATTCAATTACATTATAAGACTAATAATTATATTCATAATCACAAAGAGAACACACACAAAAGAAAAAAAAACAGTTCAGCTTGTCCTTATATATATATATATATATACGCACATACATATATACATTATATTTACTCTACATTTATACAAAAATACGTATTACTATTTGAACTAAAGTATCAAAGAATAGAATGTGTATAAAACAAAAATATTGATATTTCCTTCAGATTCATATTATAATAAAACATTGTAAATTTAAACTGTAGCTCCATGTTATAAATTTTAATATTACGGCAAATCACACAGCTTTATATAATATTAAATAATAAAAAAATAAAGTGTAAAATATAAATGAAATCACAAACAATAAAAAACGCCCATAAATCATTATTATAATTTACTTTTAATAATTCCATTTTATTGTTTGTAATTGTAATGAATATTATTTATGCACGTTATAAATTATTGTTATAATATACATAGAGATAAGTAAAAGTATATTACCAAATAATTATTTTATTAGCAATAATGAGACATAAACTACGTTGAAACATCTAAATATATTCACAATGTAATCAGAATTAAAAATAATAATATCGTTAAATTTTTATGAATATAAAACTATTAGTTAATGAATAAAACTTGGTATGGAATTTGAATGATGCTAAGAACGAGCAAAAATATTTACAAACGCGTGAACTGTTTTCTGAAATCAGAAATGATTTATATAGAACAACAAAAAAATGAAGATGGATAAGAAAGAAACTTCCTTAGAGATTTCAATTCCGTTTCCATAAAAGCACTATATCATATCTAGAAAATAGAATTCTCTCTTTAAATTAACGTTTGCGCTTATTTGAAAACCTATACATAACATCTGAAAGATTTCAGTAGAGAATAAAGAATAATCGATGCCGTAGTTATATAAATTTGTTAAGATTGTCTTTACAAATAGCAATTGATAATAATCTTATTTAATGGAACAATATTTATGATGTTCTTATTGAATCAACCATTCCAGAAATCAAAGTTGAATGGATCGAGATTTTTTAAGCGGTTTTAGTTTTAGATTTTTTAATAATTAATGAATAAACTAAGTTTAATTAGTCTTGTTTTTTAATTATTTCACTTCATCATTAAACATATTTAATGTCATCGTTAGCTTAACCTCACACACAAGCAATTTTTTAAACTGTATATTCAATACAGTTATAATGAACCAATATAACAAAGAATAATTATGTAATTTATATTAATTTTTAATCAATTAACTAATTCAAAAAATTTTTGTTACTTGTAATTTATAATAAGTAAAATTTAAAATAATAAGTAAAAATTAAAATAACGGGTTTCATTCTTTATAATAATAAATAAATGATATATATAACAAGTAATATAAACTATATATAAGTTTTATTGTTATTTTGTAACAATCTCTGATATATTTCTTTTGTATATTCAGCTTCATATAATATAACGTATAACAACAACAAAAAATTCAGCACCGAGTTGCCTAACTTTCCCGGAAACATTTAAAACTGCGTATGGCACCATCTGTTATGATATTTTATATAAAATCTTTTTATATTTTTAATTATTATAAAATGTCAAAAAGATTAATTTTCAGGGTAGGGATGGGTTTTATAAAAAAATTATAAAGTCTAATAAGGAGTAAAATCGTCATTAAGTGCGATCGTACTCGAGATACGACATACGAACTGTTGTGTCTCCCCACCCCTCGACCTTTAACCGCCAAAATTTAACAGCATCAATCACCTAATATACAAACCCTCCTGCAAAACTTAAAATTTTTGGCAAAAGGCACAGGAGTTAAGTCTCAAAGAGAGTGAACAAAGGCGTGTCCACCACCACATACTAACATACATAAATACAGGAAAAAACCCGAAGTTTTTTCATTTCTCGACGTTTCAAGATCCCAAGTTCAAAAATGTAAAAATCTTGAGGTCATTTTTTGACCGATCGTCATACTTTCCCTCTGTTATATATAACCGATCCTGGAAAGTAAAAAAGCTATCACTTTTAACTTAAACCGATATAATTTGAAAAATGAATCTCTAGCAATACAAAATTATATAAATGAGTTGATTGATTTTATCATAATAAATTAGGTAATTGTTATAACATTACAGATTCAATTTTTAATTTATATGAAGTTTATACACAAGAATAGAGAACTTATTTAATATAGTTCTATTAATGATAAAATCCTGAAACTTAACAGAAAACTGCAGAATCTCGAGGTGTTGAGAGTTTTTTAAATGTATGAGATGTATGAGAGTTTTTTAAAGATATCTGGAATCATCAGTCCCATAGTCAGGAATAAATCATTTAGGGCAAGAGGAGAAAGCTGAAAAAATTGTGACTGCTATTTGTATTTTTTTTCTGCCAGAACTAGACCTGTTAGCTACAGTTTGAATATAAAAAGTAACAGTAAACTAAGTTTATATGGCGAAAGCATGTTATATTGCATATGGGCACTGCTGACTAAGCTGAGGGGACTTAGTCACCTCATAGTCCCCCGTAGCTACAGGTCTGAGAAGAATCATAAACCTTGGATCTCGGCAATAATCGCCAGACCATTAATATGCTCATGATGAAATAAAGTATAATCCAATTGATCTAATAGAATAACAAACAATTTTTTTCATTATGCACATGTTAATAAACTTTGAATTAAATTGCATATAAAACATATAGTTTGTTATAATTGTAATATAAATTCTTTATAAGTTTATAACAAATATCAACAAACCTATTTAATATGCCTATAAGCTATTAAAGCACTGTTACCAAAGCCTGGAATTTCTGATTTCATATGGCTAAATACTAGAAAAAATTCAATATCGTGCAAAACTATATTAATTTAAAAATTAATAAAAATAAAAGAGAATTTATTGAAACTCTTATCTTTATTTAAAGTTAATTCTGAATATTCAAAATAATTCAGCCATAAATACAAAATTGAAAAGTTTTGAGGTCTTTCTTTGTTGCATCTATTTAAATTAAATTTAAAACGTAAAGAAATAAACAAAGTACAGTCGAAACTTTCCAATAACTTGCCACCTTTCAACAACGGTCACCTCTAAACAGCGGCTATTTTTTCTAGGAATTTTTTGTTGAATAAAAGTGCATACAAAACAACCTCCGAACAACGGCCACTTTTTATATTCCCATCAATGGCCGTTCAGAGGTTTCATAAAAATTGTCCACAAATGTCTATAATTTTTAAAGTTTAGTATAAACAGGTGTATTTTACTCTAAATATAAATCATTTAAAACAACATTTAAAAACAAAAAGTAAATCCTAACACTGTAATACTAATGTTTGATTATAGACAATGATCAAATATTAGCATTACAGTAAAGTTAGAGGAAAGTTCTAAAATAATTTATAATTATTAAAACTTATTTTAATTTTTAAATTAAATTAATAAAAGCAGATTTTAAATAAGTAAAACTTATTAAATTATTTTTAAAAAGTTAATTTAGTTTTTATTTTTTAAATAAACTCTGGTGAGAAATTATTTCATGTTATTTTTAGAATTAAGTAAATTATTTTGCAATTAATAAAGATAATTGTTTAATATTTAATTATTATATACTGTATTAATCAAAATAATCTTCTGTTTTATTCTGTTTATTTTAAACATTTTAGCTTAATTATTCAAATATAAAATATAACATTTACTTAGATAATCATTTCAAAAACAAATAGCTGCTTTCTAATATATACTGGTATAAAATTCTAAAATATATATACCATGTTTTAGTAATTCACAATGCATTGAATTTCAAATAAAGTAAAAAGTTTTTTTTATAAAAATAAATCATATTTATTCAGAATTCTATACACGGATTTATGTTTAAAACAGGAATAGAATTGAATTTAAAATACATTTAAATATATAATAGTTGTCATATTTTTATTTTGGATATTTTGAAAATGACTTCACTATTACTTTAGAGTTTTTTTTATATGTTTTAAACAAAAAAAATCATTGCATTATTATAACATAAGTGATTTTTTTAATAGAGTTTGATACCATTATAAGTTCTTTAATTTACACAATTTACATCTCACTGAATTTTTCATAGATGAACATATGAATCTAAATTTTTATTTTATCCCTTGTTTCCTGTTTTATCTAAGAAAAATGTTGGTAAATATGTTAATAATTCACTTACACTTTGGAAAAAATCTTTATAACTTCTATTTATTTTCGTTTATTACAAAACATATTGTGTTAAATAATGCATTCATTAATGGACTAAGAAGTTGTTGATCAGCAATCAGCTTTCAATGCTTGATTCAATGTAAGAAGGAAGTTTGGCTCGCAGGATGTACTTATCCCTTGCGAATTGACATATAATTGCCATTGTTTTCTCATAGGAACATACAGTCTTTAGATGGAATCAAAGGTTGCTGATTACCAGACACAATGCTATTTCCTATACATGATAGTGTTTTGACTATTTCAAATACAACACATAATATTTTAATAAGTCTCTTTCGTTTAATATTACACGGAACAAGATCAAATTTTGAAAAGACTTACTTATTATACTCTTTGACAATACATTAATTTATCGTCTTATGTTTTAATACGATTAAATAAGCAGAAAATTTAAACAAAGTTTTAAAGTTATAAATTTGTTATTTTACGAAAGTATCAATAATACTAATTAGATTCTGTTATATATTAATTCTAAAATAAAATAATAATAATATAAAAGACTTTTATGAAAAAAATTAAAAATAATAGTAATTAAAATGCTTTTTAATTACTATATTAAATGTATTTTTTCTGCAGGAAGTTAGAAAAATTTTGAGAAAAAATTTAAAATTATTAAAAGATCATTTTAGGCCTATATGTAAAGTCTACAGCTCTTTACACTTTATATATATTATGCGTAAATTTGTTTACATATTCATGCATATAGACTAATGTAAATAATCTGTAATTTATCATCTAGAATATCCTACTGTGAAATTCTCTGACAATCAATTACCTCACAGAAGACAAATTACTGTACATTTAAAAATAACAATATAATTTTGCTATTCTTATATATTAAAAGAGTTTTTTCAATTAGATTATGTTTATTTCTTATAAATCAATTGTTATTTTCAGTTATAAATATTAAAAGTAAATTTTTCAATTATGATAAATTTAGATATTTCAATTTTTAATTTAATATAAACTTCCTGATAGAAATGTTTATTTAGAAATAAATAAATAAAAAATATATTTAAAAATAGTAACAGTAANAAGGAATAATAAAAACAAATATTGAGAGAAACAAATTTAAATCAAAACAAATGTTATTTATCAAATAAATAAAACTCATTTTTATAGATTATTCTGATCATTATTTATAATTAATTTAATTTGTTTATCTAAGAAAATTATTAAAATTTGAAATTATAAAACTCAAATTAAATTACTTAAAATTGAATATTTTAAGTAATTAAGTTAAAAGCTTTTTTTCTGACGATTTGTAATAATTGCGATTAAAATCATTACAAATTATCAATGGCAATTGTGTGCGCGCGGCTTTTGAGGATTTATTATTATTTTTTGTGTGAAAAAATAAATATTATTATTATTGGGCTGCAATTCTATAGACTTATAAATTCCCGCTGTCGCGACAGCGGGAATTTATGACGGACAAACAGACAGACGGGCGACATGCCGCCCGTCTGTCTGTCTGTCAGTCCATCCTTCGTTAATTTCGAGAACGGAGTTAGATGAAAATCGAGAACAGATACGGAAAGCTTAGGGACCAGAGGCACGATTAATTTTTAAATTAAATTAAAATCTGATTAAAATTGCAGCCCGGCACTATGACGAAGTCATAATAAATAATTAAGATTTTTATTATAAATTATTTATCAATAATTAAAATGAGAGAGGAAAAAATGCAAATATTGGAAAACAGCATTTATAATATGAAATTTAAAATAATTATTTGAAAATTAAAAGTTATTTTAATGCAGTAAAACTTCGATTTGACGGACTAATTCGGGCGGGGAATGTCCGTTAAATCCGAAAGTCTGTTTATAATAAAGTAGGTTTTCTGAATGTAGGTGTTACAAACTTAACAAATTCGTTGGTTTATCTGTTTTTACCTATGTAGTTACCTTTGTGTTATTAAAATTGAATATATATATCGGAATTTAATTTCACAGAAAAATTTTCTATATGTATTATTGCTTATATACTCACTGTAGTCCTGAGATTGTAATAAAATAAAGTATATGATCTAAATAGAAATAAATAAACAAACATTTTTGGAAAATACATCTTACTTATTTGTTTAGTTAAATACAATTAATGTTCTTAAAAAGAAAACAAAATGTAAATTTGAGAAAAAACCATACATAATTTTCATTTACTCCTCTTGGGATGATGATACAGTATCTCGAGACACTCCCGTTGTGGTTTGAAGTTAAGAGAAGCGACCCTTGGATTTGAAAAAATAACCTGTTAATTAAATTAAATATAAAAAAGCATTTTAAAATTAACAGTGTGTTAATTTTACCTATGATATATGAATCGGTAATTTTGTCCGTTAAATCGAGGTTTTACTGTACTTATGGTATATTCAATTACATTATAAGACTAATAATTATATTCATAATCACAAAGAGAACACACACAAAAGAAAAAAAAAACAGTTCAGCTTGTCCTTATATATATATACGCACATACATATATACATTATATTTACTCTACATTTATACAAAAATACGTATTACTATTTGAACTAAAGTATCAAAGAATAGAATGTGTATAAAACAAAAATATTGATATTTCCTTCAGATTCATATTATAATAAAACATTGTAAATTTAAACTGTAGCTCCATGTTATAAATTTTAATATTACGGCAAATCACACAGCTTTATATAATATTAAATAATAAAAAAATAAAGTGTAAAATATAAATGAAATCACAAACAATAAAAAACGTCCATAAATCATTATTATAATTTACTTTTAATAATTCCATTTTATTGTTTGTAATTGTAATGAATATTATTTATGCACGTTATAAATTATTGTTATAATATACATAGAGATAAGTAAAAGTATATTACCAAATAATTATTTTATTAGCAATAATGAGACATAAACTACGTTGAAACATCTAAATATATTCACAATGTAATCAGAATTAAAAATAATAATATCGTTAAATTTTTATGAATATAAAACTATTAGTTAATGAATAAAACTTGGTATGGAATTTGAATGATGCTAAGAACGAGCAAAAATATTTACAAACGCGTGAACTGTTTTCTGAAATCAGAAATGATTTATATAGAACAACAAAAAAATGAAGATGGATAAGAAAGAAACTTCCTTAGAGATTTCAATTCCGTTTCCATAAAAGCACTATATCATATCTAGAAAATAGAATTCTCTCTTTAAATTAACGTTTGCGCTTATTTGAAAACCTATACATAACATCTGAAAGATTTCAGTAGAGAATAAAGAATAATCGATGCCGTAGTTATATAAATTTGTTAAGATTGTCTTTACAAATAGCAATTGATAATAATCTTATTTAATGGAACAATATTTATGATGTTCTTATTGAATCAACCATTCCAGAAATCAAAGTTGAATGGATCGAGATTTTTTAAGCGGTTTTAGTTTTAGATTTTTTAATAATTAATGAATAAACTAAGTTTAATTAGTCTTGTTTTTTAATTATTTCACTTCATCATTAAACATATTTAATGTCATCGTTAGCTTAACCTCACACACAAGCAATTTTTTAAACTGTATATTCAATACAGTTATAATGAACCAATATAACAAAGAATAATTATGTAATTTATATTAATTTTTAATCAATTAACTAATTCAAAAAATTTTTGTTACTTGTAATTTATAATAAGTAAAATTTAAAATAATAAGTAAAAATTAAAATAACGGGTTTCATTCTTTATAATAATAAATAAATGATATATATAACAAGTAATATAAACTATATATAAGTTTTATTGTTATTTTGTAACAATCTCTGATATATTTCTTTTGTATATTCAGCTTCATATAATATAACGTATAACAACAACAAAAAATTCAGCACCGAGTTGCCTAACTTTCCCGGAAACATTTAAAACTGCGTATGGCACCATCTGTTATGATATTTTATATAAAATCTTTTTATATTTTTAATTATTATAAAATGTCAAAAAGATTAATTTTCAGGGTAGGGATGGGTTTTATAAAAAAATTATAAAGTCTAATAAGGAGTAAAATCGTCATTAAGTGCGATCGTACTCGAGATACGACATACGAACTGTTGTGTCTCCCCACCCCTCGACCTTTAACCGCCAAAATTTAACAGCATCAATCACCTAATATACAAACCCTCCTGCAAAACTTAAAATTTTTGGCAAAAGGCACAGGAGTTAAGTCTCAAAGAGAGTGAACAAAGGCGTGTCCACCACCACACACTAACATACATAAATACAGGAAAAAACCCGAAGTTTTTTCATTTCTCGACGTTTCAAGATCCCAAGTTCAAAAATGTAAAAATCTTGAGGTCATTTTTTGACCGATCGTCATACTTTCCCTCTGTTATATATAACCGATCCTGGAAAGTAAAAAAGCTATCACTTTTAACTTAAACCGATATAATTTGAAAAATGAATCTCTAGCAATACAAAATTATATAAATGAGTTGATTGATTTTATCATAATAAATTAGGTAATTGTTATAACATTACAGATTCAATTTTTAATTTATATGAAGTTTATACACAAGAATAGAGAACTTATTTAATATAGTTCTATTAATGATAAAATCCTGAAACTTAACAGAAAACTGCAGAATCTCGAGGTGTTGAGAGTTTTTTAAATGTATGAGATGTATGAGAGTTTTTTAAAGATATCTGGAATCATCAGTCCCATAGTCAGGAATAAATCATTTAGGGCAAGAGGAGAAAGCTGAAAAAAATTGTGACTGCTATTTGTATTTTTTTCTGCCAGAACTAGACCTGTTAGTTTACTGTTACTTTTTTATATTCAAACTGTAGCTAAGTTTATATGGCGAAAACATATTATATTGCATATGGGCACTGCTGACTAAGCTGAGGGGACTTAGTCACCTCATAGTCCCCCGTAGCTACAGGTCTGAGAAGAATCATAAACCTTGGATCTCGGCAATAATCGCCAGACCATTAATATGCTCATGATGAAATAAAGTATAATCCAATTGATCTAATAGAATAACAAACAATTTTTTTCATTATGCACATGTTAATAAACTTTGAATTAAATTGCATATAAAACATATAGTTTGTTATAATTGTAATATAAATTCTTTATAAGTTTATAACAAATATCAACAAACCTATTTAATATGCCTATAAGCTATTAAAGCACTGTTACCAAAGCCTGGAATTTCTGATTTCATATGGCTAAATACTAGAAAAAATTCAATATCGTGCAAAACTATATTAATTTAAAAATTAATAAAAATAAAAGAGAATTTATTGAAACTCTTATCTTTATTTAAAGTTAATTCTGAATATTCAAAATAATTCAGCCATAAATACAAAATTGAAAAGTTTTGAGGTCTTTCTTTGTTGCATCTATTTAAATTAAATTTAAAACGTAAAGAAATAAACAAAGTACAGTCGAAACTTTCCAATAACTTGCCACCTTTCAACAACGGTCACCTCTAAACAGCGGCTATTTTTTCTAGGAATTTTTTGTTGAATAAAAGTGCATACAAAACAACCTCCGAACAACGGCCACTTTTTATATTCCCATCAATGGCCGTTCAGAGGTTTCATAAAAATTGTCCACAAATGTCTATAATTTTTAAAGTTTAGTATAAACAGGTGTATTTTACTCTAAATATAAATCATTTAAAACAACATTTAAAAACAAAAAGTAAATCCTAACACTGTAATACTAATGTTTGATTATAGACAATGATCAAATATTAGCATTACAGTAAAGTTAGAGGAAAGTTCTAAAATAATTTAATTATTAAAACTTATTTTAATTTTTAAATTATTATCTTAATCAGTTAATAGTATGAAAGAATATGGAGGTTTTAATGATTATTATAATTTACTTTTAATAATTCCATTTTATTGTTTGTAATTGTAATGAATATTATTTATGCACGTTATAAATTATTGTTATAATATACATAGAGATAAGTAAAAGTATATTACCAAATAATTATTTTATTAGCAATAATGAGACATAAACTNTATCATTTTAAATACTGTAATTAATCTACCACTAAACAGTCATTAACTTTAACCGAAAATTATTCCTATAATATCATTTACAATTTGGTTTTTTATAAATTAGTTTCTAATCATAATATTATAAAGTCGTAATAAATATTTATTACGACTTTAAATTTTCAATTACCGACATTAAGAATATTTTCATATTGTCAGTAAATTAATTTTATCTGTATATATTCCATAAAAAAAATTATTATAAAAATGTTTTAAAAGTTCCATTATCTGTTTGAATATTTATATTTGAATAATGAAGTCAATATAAATAAAAATAAAAATGAATGCATTAGAGAATATTGCGTTGTCAGATTGAAAATAAATGGAAATTATTTATAGATTCACTTAGATTCAAGCTGTAAATTTGTTTGATATGTTCTTTCCTTTTTTTTTTTATTATTTTTCAGACTTGAAGAAAAATATAAATTTTCAAACATGAAATATAAGTATTGATATAAAGGATTATATTGAAGTAAGAATTTTTAGGGACATTTATTTTATCTAAAACAAGATGATTCATAATAAATATAGTCAAATTGAAGAAGCTTATAAGTAAATAATTGCATTAAAGTCTTCGCGTAATTAAAACAAATTGTTTTATAAAATTATTTCATACGGTATGTTATATAAACCTCGAAATAGTTCCACCCACTTAATGAGATAATCAGTACTTCTCTGATCTTTTACAAAAATATTAGGGAATTTTTTAGTATTTGTGAATTAATAAATGTACGATTTTGCATTGAAAATGATAATGTGAACCTTACAAACGATCTCATTTAATATACTGTATATAATTCTCATTGTTAACTATCTTCAGTTTAGGGATTTAATGCCAATGTCCGAAGAGTGGCGCTAAATCGAGGTTCTGAGTGAAAGCTATTAAAACGATTGAAAGAATAGAATAACATTAAGAATAATTGAAGTATATTGTAAACAAGAAATTTGTTCATAATGAATTAAATAGAGTAATTTTTAACGGTTCTTTATTAATTTTTTAAGCAAAAAGAACTTAATTCCGATGCTGTGACAAATTTCTTTTTAAAATTATAATAGAATTCACAGACAAATATAATTTCTAATGTTGTAAAAATAAAATTAATTATAAATACAAACTAAGGAATAATAAAAACAAATATTGAGAGAAACAAATTTAAATCAAAACAAATGTTATTTATCAAATAAATAAAACTCATTTTTATAGATTATTCTGATCATTATTTATAATTAATTTAATTTGTTTATCTAAGAAAATTATTAAAATTTGAAATTATAAAACTCAAATTAAATTACTTAAAATTGAATATTTTAAGTAATTAAGTTAAAAGCTTTTTTTCTGACGATTTGTAATAATTGCGATTAAAATCATTACAAATTATCAATGGCAATTGTGTGCGCGCGGCTTTTGAGGATTTATTATTATTTTTTGTGTGAAAAAATAAATATTATTATTATTGGGCTGCAATTCTATAGACTTATAAATTCCCGCTGTCGCGACAGCGGGAATTTATGACGGACAAACAGACAGACGGGCGACATGCCGCCCGTCTGTCTGTCTGTCAGTCCATCCTTCGTTAATTTCGAGAACGGAGTTAGATGAAAATCGAGAACAGATACGGAAAGCTTAGGGACCAGAGGCACGATTAATTTTTAAATTAAATTAAAATCTGATTAAAATTGCAGCCCGGCACTATGACGAAGTCATAATAAATAATTAAGATTTTTATTATAAATTATTTATCAATAATTAAAATGAGAGAGGAAAAAATGCAAATATTGGAAAACAGCATTTATAATATGAAATTTAAAATAATTATTTGAAAATTAAAAGTTATTTTAATGCAGTAAAACTTCGATTTGACGGACTAATTCGGGCGGGGAATGTCCGTTAAATCCGAAAGTCTGTTTATAATAAAGTAGGTTTTCTGAATGTAGGTGTTACAAACTTAACAAATTCGTTGGTTTATCTGTTTTTACCTATGTAGTTACCTTTGTGTTATTAAAATTGAATATATATATATATCGGAATTTAATTTCACAGAAAAATTTTCTATATGTATTATTGCTTATATACTCACTGTAGTCCTGAGATTGTAATAAAATAAAGTATATGATCTAAATAGAAATAAATAAACAAACATTTTTGGAAAATACATCTTACTTATTTGTTTAGTTAAATACAATTAATGTTCTTAAAAAGAAAACAAAATGTAAATTTGAGAAAAAACCATACATAATTTTCATTTACTCCTCTTGGGATGATGATACAGTATCTCGAGACACTCCCGTTGTGGTTTGAAGTTAAGAGAAGCGACCCTTGGATTTGAAAAAATAACCTGTTAATTAAATTAAATATAAAAAAGCATTTTAAAATTAACAGTGTGTTAATTTTACCTATGATATATGAATCGGTAATTTTGTCCGTTAAATCGAGGTTTTACTGTACTTATGGTATATTCAATTACATTATAAGACTAATAATTATATTCATAATCACAAAGAGAACACACACAAAAGAAAAAAAAACAGTTCAGCTTGTCCTTATATATATATATATATATACGCACATACATATATACATTATATTTACTCTACATTTATACAAAAATACGTATTACTATTTGAACTAAAGTATCAAAGAATAGAATGTGTATAAAACAAAAATATTGATATTTCCTTCAGATTCATATTATAATAAAACATTGTAAATTTAAACTGTAGCTCCATGTTATAAATTTTAATATTACGGCAAATCACACAGCTTTATATAATATTAAATAATAAAAAAATAAAGTGTAAAATATAAATGAAATCACAAACAATAAAAAACGCCCATAAATCATTATTATAATTTACTTTTAATAATTCCATTTTATTGTTTGTAATTGTAATGAATATTATTTATGCACGTTATAAATTATTGTTATAATATACATAGAGATAAGTAAAAGTATATTACCAAATAATTATTTTATTAGCAATAATGAGACATAAACTACGTTGAAACATCTAAATATATTCACAATGTAATCAGAATTAAAAATAATAATATCGTTAAATTTTTATGAATATAAAACTATTAGTTAATGAATAAAACTTGGTATGGAATTTGAATGATGCTAAGAACGAGCAAAAATATTTACAAACGCGTGAACTGTTTTCTGAAATCAGAAATGATTTATATAGAACAACAAAAAAATGAAGATGGATAAGAAAGAAACTTCCTTAGAGATTTCAATTCCGTTTCCATAAAAGCACTATATCATATCTAGAAAATAGAATTCTCTCTTTAAATTAACGTTTGCGCTTATTTGAAAACCTATACATAACATCTGAAAGATTTCAGTAGAGAATAAAGAATAATCGATGCCGTAGTTATATAAATTTGTTAAGATTGTCTTTACAAATAGCAATTGATAATAATCTTATTTAATGGAACAATATTTATGATGTTCTTATTGAATCAACCATTCCAGAAATCAAAGTTGAATGGATCGAGATTTTTTAAGCGGTTTTAGTTTTAGATTTTTTAATAATTAATGNATCAGTTTATGCGAATTAATCAATCAAATGACTATACGTGTTTAGGCTAGTGAACAGCCGACGTTTTGTCCTTCTTCTCCAGACTTAATCACAGAAAAGTAAACAGTCAGTTGCTTAATTTGAAGTAAAGTCAACATAAAGCAAATTTTAATCATTGTAGCAGTTCGAGGTGTAATACTTTCGTCATCAACTGATCAATAATTTCATAGTTGGTAGTTTTATCATTTTAAATACTGTAATTAATCTACCACTAAACAGTCATTAACTTTAACCGAAAATTATTTCTATAATATCATTTACAATTTGGTTTTTTATAATATAAAACTCATCTCCATCCTCAAAAGTAAGCGTTTTGCCATTTTATAATATTTAATAATATAAAAAGTTTTTTTTATAAAAATAAATCATATTTATTCAGAATTCTATACACGGATTTATGTTTAAAACAGGAATAGAATTGAATTTAAAATACATTTAAATATATAATAGTTGTCATATTTTTATTTTGGATATTTTGAAAATGACTTCACTATTACTTTAGAGTTTTTTTTATATGTTTTAAACAAAAAAATCATTGCATTATTATAACATAAGTGATTTTTTTAATAGAGTTTGATACCATTATAAGTTCTTTAATTTACACAATTTACATCTCACTGAATTTTTCATAGATGAACATATGAATCTAAATTTTTATTTTATCCCTTGTTTCCTGTTTTATCTAAGAAAAATGTTGGTAAATATGTTAATAATTCACTTACACTTTGGAAAAAATCTTTATAACTTCTATTTATTTTCGTTTATTACAAAACATATTGTGTTAAATAATGCATTCATTAATGGACTAAGAAGTTGTTGATCAGCAATCAGCTTTCAATGCTTGATTCAATGTAAGAAGGAAGTTTGGCTCGCAGGATGTACTTATCCCTTGCGAATTGACATATAATTGCCATTGTTTTCTCATAGGAACATACAGTCTTTAGATGGAATCAAAGGTTGCTGATTACCAGACACAATGCTATTTCCTATACATGATAGTGTTTTGACTATTTCAAATACAACACATAATATTTTAATAAGTCTCTTTCGTTTAATATTACACGGAACAAGATCAAATTTTGAAAAGACTTACTTATTATACTCTTTGACAATACATTAATTTATCGTCTTATGTTTTAATACGATTAAATAAGCAGAAAATTTAAACAAAGTTTTAAAGTTATAAATTTGTTATTTTACGAAAGTATCAATAATACTAATTAGATTCTGTTATATATTAATTCTAAAATAAAATAATAATAATATAAAAGACTTTTATGAAAAAAATTAAAAATAATAGTAATTAAAATGCTTTTTAATTACTATATTAAATGTATTTTTTCTGCAGGAAGTTAGAAAAATTTTGAGAAAAAATTTAAAATTATTAAAAGATCATTTTAGGCCTATATGTAAAGTCTACAGCTCTTTACACTTTATATATATTATGCGTAAATTTGTTTACATATTCATGCATATAGACTAATGTAAATAATCTGTAATTTATCATCTAGAATATCCTACTGTGAAATTCTCTGACAATCAATTACCTCACAGAAGACAAATTACTGTACATTTAAAAATAACAATATAATTTTGCTATTCTTATATATTAAAAGAGTTTTTTCAATTAGATTATGTTTATTTCTTATAAATCAATTGTTATTTTCAGTTATAAATATTAAAAGTAAATTTTTCAATTATGATAAATTTAGATATTTCAATTTTTAATTTAATATAAACTTCCTGATAGAAATGTTTATTTAGAAATAAATAAATAAAAAATATATTTAAAAATAGTAACAGTAANACATTTTAAAGAAACTTCGAACTAAACAAATTTGTTTAAATTTAATATAAATATATTAATATATATTGATTAATTTGAATAAATTATATAATTAGAAATGGTATTTAAAAACAAAATATTTTCATTATTTATTAAAAATGTAATAAATATTTGTAAAAATTACATTGCGACTATAGAATTTAATAGATTAATGTCAAAAGTATAAAACTAATAGTCATATTTCAATTGATTTTTCAGATACAATAACTAGTATGAAAACATAATTTAAATTTTAAAAAGAAACTAATAAAAAATTTACAACTAAAAAAATGTTATGTGGAAGAATTAAAAATTCACAAAAGAAAATATATTTTAAATAAAAATTACTTTATATTTGATAATATTTTCGATACATGTACCAGTGCAGTATCTTACTTATCATTTTTAATTCGACAAAATTATTTATTTTGCAATGAATGATTAATGTAATAAATAAATTGGCTTTTTTCGAAAGACCATAATCAATTTTTACTGAATTCTTACAAAATTTATTTTTGATTTTTTTTCCTCGGCCATTTATTTTCATAGGACTTCAACCAGTTGCAGTAAAATCATAATTACAATTGGTAATCCATCATATTTAATTATCGTTAAGAGATTGGATTAATCAAACTACGTCAGAATTCTTTTGTTGCATATAAGAAACATCTGAATTTCTTTTAGCATTATTATTATTATATTTAAACAATTGATGACTTTATTAATATGGAGTTCCCTTATTATATTAGCCATTACTATTATAATATTAATATCGGCTTATCAGTTGTGACAATTTAAACTAAATGAATAACTGAATCAACATCAAAAACTTCTATTTAATATTCTTTTGGAAATTTTAAATCAACTCGAATCTACTAAAATAGTCTTCTTTCTAGTGGCAATTACTATAAAAGACTGTTATTAAGTATTAAGCCTATTCAATAGCAATATTCATAAATAATTAAAACGATCAATTAGTAAGCATTGTGTCTTACTTGTCACAGATACAGACCCTTCAAATATAAGAAAATAAACTATTATATTCGTTTACTAGTACATGAGCTGATATAAGAAACAACAGTATTTCATAAAAATTTAATTTTTATATATTTATTTATTTATTATCTTTTTCTTTAACTACGCTTGTAATTTATATTGCACTAAGATGTATTTTCTCTCAATTGAATCTTAATTGTTAATACAATATTGTAAGGTGTCTCTTTACAATTGATGAGGTAATATTTTATAAATTATGGTACCGTAGAGAAACAAAATAGCATAGCAATCATTGTGTGGTTCCTGTCTTGAGAAAAAACATACTTTTGTTCACATATATTCATGTTTAATTAATTAATATACAGTATTTTCTGTACAATACCGATAGAGGCCATTGACACAGCAATTAGTGATATTAATATTAATTCTTAAATCATTACCGTAACAAGATATAAGCTAAAATTTTCTATCCTACACACATATATTCCGCATATACTGTAATAAATCATATAATAGCATCATCGAATCACGGATATGTTGAAAATGAGTTTTCAATATTCTATCGATTTGAATAAATTTAACTTCGAAAATGGACTTAACTATTTTTATATGCATTCACAAACCTTTGGAATTAGTATTATAAGCAAACAAGTATTGAATGTTTTTGGATTGGTATATAAAAAAAGTAAACAGAAATACAAGAGACTAGGAAAGTCACTCCATCTGTTGAGTAAGCTTGAAAATTTGCATTGAAATTTTTGAGAAATTTAATTTCGAATGGTTCTCAGTTGTCACTTTGGATATAATTTATTTATCTTAATTTTAAAAAACATTTCGAGTAAAAATTACTTGCTACTTTAAATCGTAGAATATTGATTTCTGTAGCATTTCTGTTTATTGTTAGTTTTACTTACTGACATATTATCCTTCGTTGTGTTTAATTGAATTACCCACGGCGTATATGATGTAAAGCTTTAGTGCTTCCACTTTCTAACAATAAGTGTGAATGCTGTCATTAATTATAGCTTGAACCATTAGTTTAAATGTCATCCCTGTGGGTGTTATGCCATTACTATCGTCGATAGAAATCCTGAGAGTTATCAACTTTATTGCAACCAATACAATTTTAACAACGGGGGGTTTATACATTAAAATTATAAGGTTCAGCGATTGTTGTTATACGTAAATATATGGAATAATTATTACGCGATGATAATGTTTTGTAATTTTCATACGATAAATTATCGCATTCGAATTCGTTTTCGATATCAAAACTTTGCTGGTTACGCGGAAATATGCGTCTGACTTGAACGCGATTTAAGTTCAATTGTTCAATTTCTTGTTAAAAATTACGAAAGTAAATAGTTTTAAAGTATTTTCAATTGTTAGGTGAACTTTGGTAAAAGGAAAATACTTTGTTATTTTTGGAGATATAATTGTCACCGTCTCAAAAGAAACTTGGTGGAGTTATATTCCCTCAGGGTATAAAGTTGGAAGAAGACGTGAAGTGAAGAAAAAGAACTTTCACCAATTACTCCCTCTGACCACATTGGACTTCTCTGGTGGAATTGTTGTCTGTGTCACATTGTCGTACGATGGTGTAGTGACAGTTCTGATTGAGTGGCTGAAGAACGTCGTTGAGTATCTGTCTGTCACCAAACTTAACCCGAAACGTCTATCTGACTTTATCATAACAACTATCTGTGGCTTTGTTCACTGATGCAAGAAAACCCAAGATAATTCCAGATCATTTGCGTAAAAACAACGTTATGAAAACTACATCGAAATGAGTTTTGACTTTTAATCTTAGAAACTGTTGCATGGTTTATATTTCTCTTCATTGTAATTTTATATATTCAATAAAATAAACTTTCTTATAAACTAGAAACTATAATAATAGTTGAAACTTTGAAATAATTTAAAAGTTTTAAGTAGATATTCTTTTAAATTAAGAATTATTATTTATAGAAATTAATGTTTTGAAGATAACCTATCATCGTTCCTGTTAATTTTTAAAATATTCTAAGAAGCTAAAAATTATTCCAGATTTATAATAGCACGTAAATATCTATTAATTTGATGTATATTCATACTTAATTATTGTAAAAACTATTTTGATTCTAGTCCATGAAATGATAAAATGCTGTCTGCAATTTATTTCAAAAATGGGCCCTATATAAGCAATTTTTAAAGTTTTCTAAGACAGTTTATAATTTATATTTTCTCTAAAATTTTAGGATATTATAAATTAAATACTTGGGAATTTTTAAACACTAAATTTTAAGTTTTATATAGATTCGGTACAAAGTTGGTAAGTATAAAATGTATCTAATTACGTTAATCAGTTGTAAATCAAAAGGAAAAAATTTAATGTAAAGAAAACAGTAATTATAAGATTATTTGTAAATATAAAATTTCGAAATAAGTTTGTTTAAAAAGGCCTAAAGCCATCAATAAAATAACATCACATAATATAAAAATATTGAAAATGAAAAACTCTGTGATTACTTTAACGATGGATTAAAAAGATAAATTTTTACTCATTTATTTAACTAACATTTCGGCATTATTAAAGCACTTTCTCTCATTAAAGATTTACACAATTAAAATTGGCTTCGTTAGAATTCTCAAAATGAAATAATTATAATAAGCTTACATTTAAAATTGCATGTAGTTTTTTTTTTCATGATTCTGTAGAATTAATTCGAAATCTTATAAATTTTGTAATTAAGATAGTTAATTTCCGGAGGGATATTGCAATTTAGTCACGTTGTGAACAAAACTGACCGCTACGTTCTATTGCCTAATTTAGTATCCCCAGAAGACAATGGTAAGAATTATGTGCACGAGCCTATAACAGTGGTTGTGTCCCCATTTAGAGAGATGTGATGGAAGGCATGTCATGTGTCTTAACCGCGACATTGAGCTTAGTTCTCTGTAGAATGCAGTTTGTCTGCAGAAGAACGACACTTGCATATCTTGCTCATTGATCAAGTTGAAAGCTAGCTGCTTGTCTTTGATAAAACAGTTTGTCGTTCGAGTTTGTTGTAGCGTCAAATTTTGATCAAAATTCTATGTATTTGTGTATTTGGATGACTTGCCAAAAGACAGGCGATTTATAGAATTCTATAAATGTAAATATTTTAAAATAAATACGGCTAATGACAATAATTCTATTCTATTATTATTATTGTTTATTCATTTATTTAAAAAATTTAACAACGAGTTACGTAACTTTTCCGGCGAAAAACACTAACAAGTGGAGAGTACGACCTGGGAAATTCACTTCGGGATGAGACTTGGTATATAGATAGTACTTTTTTAGGGTTTCAACACTCAAAACAAGAAAGCGCAATGACCAGTCAATTTTGAGAAAAAAGATATTGTAAGATATATTACAACAAAATTAAAATTTGCTGTGGCGCCATCTCTTACGAAATTTTGTTTTAAAAAAAAAGAGACCAAGTGTCATATATCGCCAAAATTAAGCTTTTTACCATTTTATAATAATTAATAATATGAGATTTTATTTAAAATCTTATATCAGATGGTGCCATATATAATTAAAAATTCTTTTTACTGGGAAAGTTACGCGACTCGTTGCCGGAATTTTTTGTATTTGTAAATTGTAATAAAAAGAAAAAAAACTGGTGTTTCCATATAATTAATTGCATTTATGTTAAAAATATAAATTTTTATATCAATTGATAAAAGATAGGAGTCCTACTATCATCAATATCTGGTGCATAGCAGGTCGTAAATATTAATACTTAGAATCAAAAACATCGATTTATTCTGCATTTCTTTAATTATTCACAAGTTATGTTGGTTTTTTCCTAAAATCTAGCGTTAAACCGAATATTATTTATATAAGGTCTTATTCAGTTTGATTGCTAACATGGCTTCATATTTAAAATAGATAAAAGATTTCCTACACAAATAATTTTTTTTATTTTAATAAATATTTAATATAATTAGACTTAGTATTTTTGTTAGTTTTATAATGTCGATATAATGTGAATTTCTAAAACAAACTATAGTATATAGAATGATTTTAATGGNATTCTTTTTAAAGGGTCAATGGAATTCAAATTATTACATTTATATAGAGACTATACATTATACTATACGTCAAACTAAAGTCTCTGTGGTGCAGAGTTTGAATATTTGAATTGAAAATTAAATAAAAATAAAATATGAAAAATATTTTTTTCACATTTTTTTTCTGTGATTTAACCACATCCATTTATTTTCACTTTATTTGAAAAAAAATAAATAAATATTTCTTTTTGTTCTCTAATCGCATTTATGCTTCTAATGTCATTTAATTTGATAATAACAACTGGAGAGAATAGCATGAATAATCAATATCTGAGGTTTTCTTTGTCGCTTCGGGATGTATTCAATTTCTTCTCATTTCTCGCAGCATTGAATTTCTGAAGCGTTAACATGAAAACGCACCACAATAAATCAAGAAAACGCTTTGATGCATCTTTATTTCCCATTCAATGATGTGATCAATTCAGCCATTTTTTAAGTGAATATTCAAAAAGAGCACGCTTTATTTATTATAACTTCAAGTAATATTTTCCTTTAAGAATATATTTACTAACCTTTAATTATAAATAAAATTAATAATAACTGTTGAATGTAAGCTGATATTATAGTTAATTTTAATATAAAACTTTATCTGTTGAAGTAATATTAAATTCTGTCTACTGAAAAAACTTATTAGTATGTTCATAAGCATTAATAATATAAAAACAAATTAAGTTTTTGTTCAGTAATTCATTAAATAATTTTAATATATTTTAAAAGAATAACCAATAAAAGCATGTTTTTTGTTTTGGTTTCTTGTGATTAGGGTCGCCTCACCCCCACCATATACATCACTACAGTGCATTTACACATATATCAAGATTAAATTCTACATTTGGTAAATGTATAGGATTTTGGTGTGGGAAGGACTGTGGGGGTGGTTAAAACATCATTAGAATGCAATGTCATCGGACTTTGGCACAGTACGTCTTCAAAGTTTCAGCTTCTATCTTAATTAGAAGTGGATGAAATTTGAGTTGCAAGATTTGAGAACATGATACAAACCAAGTTAAATAAAAGAGTTTAATAATAATAATTAAGATATATGTTTATAATACGTGCGCATTTTCTCATTATTAGTGTTTTGATTCTGATAGTGTTTAATATTTCTTAGTTATTTACACGAAATTAAAACAATTTTTGATTTTATTGAAAGATAAATGATCAAAATGTTCAGCTTTAATTAACAAGAAAAATGAATTTAACTAAATGCGAAAATAATTGGTAAAGTTTAAAGAATTTACACAATCATCACTCTACATTATGATATGTAAAGCATTTCAAGTTTGTCTATTTATTTAGCATGAATTATTGAGAACAACAGTGCCTATGAAATTGCAAAATCTAGTTTTGTTTATCCACGCACTAAACTAGTTGTGTCTATTAATAAATTTATCAGCATAAATTATTTTCAATAATTCTCTAGAACCGTGCAAAAATTAATGTATTATTCAAAAAATGGAAGTCTTTTCCTGAAGAGCAAGAATAAACAATAAAATTTATATAAACTGTAGAAATAAGCACAAAAATACTGTTCTTACGTAAATTTAATATTCCAGTTTTTCCTTTTATTCGTTTTAATTTTTTAATTAAGAACAAAGTCGATAGCATCAAAATGAAAATGTCATGATGTAAAATAATTATATAAAAGATAAACATTTTTATAGGAGAAACATAATTAATTAGGAGGTATATAAATATAGAATTTAGGATATACAGTATACGTATATAGAAAAGACGAAGAATTGTAAGTTTATGACGATCGAATTTTCGAATTCGAGAAGTTTTGATAAGATATTTTTTTATATTATTCTATAATTAACACCTTTTAATTAATAAAATACAGCTTAAAATTTTTAAAATAATATAATTATTACCCATATAATATATCTACACATGAACATGATTATGATTAGACGAAGGAAACGGAAATACATAATTTGCTGCCATCTCGTGTCAGCTGGAAGAAATTGCATTACAGTAAGATAAAAATGTAATTTTATCAACAATCGCTGTAATGTTATGAGAGTGACATAATGGAAACTAAACTTAATAATCTTCAAAATGCATTAAGTCAAATAAGCAGCGTTACTAATACGTCAAACTAGAAAGAAGAATACTTATAGATAAAAAATGAATGAAATTCTATTAGACGCTACAATTTACAATTTATTTTATAAATCTATATAAATATTATAATATTTTTTATTATTCGAATAGCCAGTTTACTACTAATTTCAATCCATGCAATTTTATAACAAACTGTTTAATACAGGGATGTCCAACCCTCGGCCCAAGGCAAGTTCCAATGCGGCCTAATAAACGTGTAAACAAAACCGACAAATGTTTTAATTTTTTATTATTATTTATTTTTTTCAACCGCATAAACTCAAAAAAGAAGTTTCACAAAGTCGAAAACCTTTATTCATATTTTATTTTTGAGTGGAAAAGAAATATTTTCAAATACTTGGAGCTGTGTGAANTTGAAAAATTTTCCAATTTTTTATAACTTTTGATACAATAAGCTAATTGAGTTCTAACTTTTTAAATGTGTATATATTATTAAAATACTTTTAAGAAATTGATATTTTCCCAACCCCCAAGTCTAGGTCTGTGATAAAAATATAAAAGCTATCTTTTTTTTAATTTTTTTTTCTTTTTTTTTGAGATAAATATTTTTTTTTTGTGTGTTGTTAATCATAACTTCAATAAAAATTATGACCCAAAGATCTTTATATGTTGAAGAGGTAGAGGGTGGTAATACTTTTAAAGTAGTTAAATAAAATCCACTTTACAAGTAATCAATCATTCATATCATAATTTTATGTAAATCTGAAGACTTAAAAAGTAATTATAATATTAGCTTAATGTTCCTGACTTAATGTTTTCTATAATAAAATAGCTTTAGTTACTAATTCTGAGTTTGTTGTTTGGAACTAATCATATGAGGACTAAGACGATGGTTACTGTTTCGGGAGCATTTTATTACTCATCTTTCTGTCAAATATGAATTTCAAGTACAGTTCCTCATCAGTCTGACCTATTTGTATATCAGAACATACAATATTTAGTAATAGATTAATTACCTTATCTTTATATACAATTTTTAATTTGCATAACTAATTTTACAATTATTGATTTCAATTCTTTAGACACATAGGTTAAAATTATTAACTTTATATACAGTTATGTAAATGGAAAGGTTATAAAATTATCTTTTAAGATAATACATATGATTTCATAAGTATATGTACAGATACATTCATTATTTTAATAATTTATAACTTTACAAAAATCGCTGTTTCAAAACCCTGCGAATCTGCTGTATGAAGAAGTATTTCGAAACAGTACAGAAGCCATGAATTTAATTTCTTCGTTGTTTGTAATAAAGAAATTTTTGGTTTAATCCATTGTAGGCCTACTTACTAGACTGCGGATTAATCGTATGATATAGTTTTCTATATAGAGTTGTTTATCAAATTTATCCGATTCTAGATGCAATAATTAATGTTTTGTTAATTCTATTCAATATATTTATTTTGTAGTAGAAAAAATAGCTTCATTAATATATTAGACTTAAATTCAGTGTCTTTTCTTTTCTTCTTCACTGAGTGTTTGTGTTTGACATAGCCTACACCCAATACAATACATATAAAATCCAGTGGCGCGTTATCCCATGAGCAAAGTGGGCAATTGCTTAGGGCCCCACCAACAGGAGAGGTTTCAAACTAATCTCTTATAAGAAAATATTACTTCCAAAAAGTTCTCTCGAAGAAAAAATATCCGAAGTCAACATTGTACATACGGCTCCTTATTCAAATTTGCCTAGGCCCCATGTAGCTATAACCCGCCACTGATAAAATCATATTAGATGTCTGTATTGGAAATTTTTTATGTTGAATAATCGCTCTCTCTTTATTGTTAAATTATCCATTCCTGTCCCAATAGTTTTAAACTGGAAGATTCATTACAATTTACAATAATTATACTAGATTTATTTTTGTTTTTACTTTCCCGGCTGTTATATATAAGAGAGAAAGTATAGCGATCGGTTAAAAAATGACACATCCCTTAATAGATTTTTACATTTTTGGACTCGGGACTTTAAACGTCGAGAAATGCAAAAATTAGTTTTTTTTTTCTATATGTATATAGATATTAATCTCTCTCTCTTCTGTGTATGTGTGTGAGGCACAATTTTGTTTACCTTCTTTGAAGTTTAATAACTCCTGTGCTTTTTGTCGAAAATTTATAAAGTTTTTCAGAGAGGTTTGTATATTAGGGGGATTGATGGAATTAATTTTTGGTAATTAACGGTCGAGGGAGTGGGGAAATGATGTGGGCCGTGTGTTTTTCTAGTAGGGTCTGACTTAATGACGATTTTACTCGTTAGCATTTGCAATTTTTTTATAAAATCCATTTTTACCCTCAAAATTAAGGTTTTTTGTCATTTTATAATAATTAAAAATATAAAAAGTTTTTAAAATAAAAATATCATAACACATGCCGCCACACGAATGTTTAAATCTTACCGGAAAAGTTAAGCAACTCATTGCTGCATTTTTAAAATTGTTTTAAATATATGAAAAGAATCATATCCTATTAATATATAAATGTGTTTCTTTATTTTATTGAAAAAAGTCAAGAATATTATAAATAAAATTCAAAATAAAATAGTTAAGCGCATATTTTAGTAACGCAAGTTAAGTCGTTTCTAGTCTTATCATTTAATATTTCATGCTATAATTTTTCTCAAAAGCCAGGAGATTTCCAATATTTTTATTTATATAACCTCAATTTCAAAATTCTTCAATTTCAGTTCTAACAACTGTGTATCCAGCAATCACCCGCCAAACAACTAGATAATGGCAGATCAGATTCGATTCGATTTCAGAAATATCACAATAACAAACTAGAACTTACATCAGCACTTATTCAACGCGTTATTCTGACACATATTTCATATTGTTTTCTCTTTTTTTCCGATTATTATTGAAGGCATCATGGGAACAGCAATTCAATCTGAACACAAGTTTGCTTAATAAATTGAAACGTAAAGCTGTTTACAGCCATTTCTAAACTTACTACTCGTTTACAAGTGAGGCAAAATGACTTCTTCAATCATTATATCTGTCCAATTATGAGTGAGTAAAAAATTTTATGAATTAGCCTAAATACTGCTACTAAATTACATGATAACTACTGCATTAATACACTTTTATCACATTATTTTAAGGAATTTATTCGAAACAATTCCTATTAAATATTTAGAACATTAGAAAGAAGCTAATGTTAATTCTATTTTGTTCTTCATTTTGTCGTTCCTGATTATATCACTTATAAACGAAAGCTAGGCATTTATTACTGATGTTAGAAATACTATATAACAATATAAATAATTGTATTTAAAGTTTTGCTTGAAAATGTAGACTTCAAAACAATAAATAAATAAATACTGATGTAAAATAATGTAATATTTATAACTTCCATATAATAATAACACAATAATATTCAATAAAGAGAATAATCTGAAATTAGGCATTGGAGTTAGAAAGATTAAGAAGTTAAGAATTGAGTGGCTTTAAATAATGATATTGTTGAAAAACAATGCGTTATAACTCAACGGATTTTTATTTATAGATTGTAAAAGTGTTTAAAAATAATACATCGTTTCCTGATAGTATTTTTTATTTGTCATACAGCCTTACTTAATTATCAACAGATAGAAAGAATCGTATACAAATATTAAATTTATTATAATTACTTTTAAGCGTATTTAAATTTAATTGCGATTAAAAATCGAATCTTTTAAATAACTGGCTGGCACTCACTTCAGACAATTTTCCTTCTTTCTATTATAGCTAACAATTTCTCTGATATTTTGACAGCAATGACACTATATGACATTTATTGACCGATGAAAACAATTGCAGCAATTAACGATAAACTAAAAATTCTAAGGATAAAAAATAATAATAATTGAAAAATAAATAAGACAAAATATTTTATCGTTTCTATTTGCTTCAAATCATTTATTTATACATTTATGTCATACAAATCGAAGTAGACAGCATATAAACGACTCGCTCTTTACTACGCTCGGCAGCGATTTAAAGAAAGGTAAACTGCTCAATATCAAAAGATATAAATATATTTAATATTTTTTTCAGGAATATAAAATTATATGGCAAGAACTACAATTCAATTCATTATTATGAATATATTCTGCATTATGATTTGCATCAACTGATGATGATATAAAATTTGTTTTAGGAAATGGGTGTTACTGTTTAAAACTTTTGTTCTTTGCAATATTTCTTCACTTCACTATAAAACGGAATATATATTTTATTTGGCTGCAATTTGAAAAAAAAAAAAAATGTAGACGTATAAATTGCCACTGTCTGTCCTTCCTTAATTTCGAGAACGATGTTATATATATAATTTAATAAAAGCTTATAAAATCTGCAACGAGTTACGTAACTTTTCCGGCGAAAAACACTAACAAGTGGAGAGTACGACCTGGGAAATTCACTTCGGGATGAGACTTGGTATATAGATAGTACTTTTTTAGGGTTTCAACACTCAAAACAAGAAAGCGCAATGACCAGTCAATTTTGAGAAAAAAGATATTGTAAGATATATTACAACAAAATTAAAATTTGCTGTGGCGCCATCTCTTACGAAATTTTGTTTTAAAAAAAAAGAGACCAAGTGTCATATATCGCCAAAATTAAGCTTTTTACCATTTTATAATAATTAATAATATGAGATTTTATTTAAAATCTTATATCAGATGGTGCCATATATAATTAAAAATTCTTTTTACTGGGAAAGTTACGCGACTCGTTGCCGGAATTTTTTGTATTTGTAAATTGTAATAAAAAGAAAAAAAACTGGTGTTTCCATATAATTAATTGCATTTATGTTAAAAATATAAATTTTTATATCAATTGATAAAAGATAGGAGTCCTACTATCATCAATNATAATTATTGATAAAAGTCACGTTAATCATATTATACAAATAAATAAGATAATGTATTTTCCACTGTTTACCATAGAAAATTTTGAGGGAATTTGCTAAAACAATGAACTTATTCTACAAATCAATAATAGAAAACAACTTTCAATATTACTTATAATAAGAGAGTTGCTTGAAGTGCTTTACAGTAAGTTTATTCTCCGATATCTAACTTTGCCGATCCGAATACTCATAATTTTTTATGATTAAATATTTATTCATCTTGGAATTACAAATACATATACTATAAATGCAAGTTCCAAAGTATGACAAACGTGGAGTATGAACTCTGTTGACTTTAATGAAGTCAAACTTTTCACATTAACTAATTGTGGAACTCGAGTCTGAGGTTGGATTAGATAAAGTAATTAGTTGAATTACTTCAAGCTGATCCAATCCTACTAGATGAGAACATCTAATCGTTTACCTAAATTAAAAGTTATCAGAAAAAATGACATAAAATTAAAAAAAAAAAAAATGATTTTATTAGTAAAATCATTTCGTCGAGTTTAGATATCAATTTCAACGATCCTGTTAATTTCGGAAGCATTTTGTGTAGACATTTGTCTCAATCATTTTCAGCTCTCACTCCAAAATTTTAATCTACTTCATGATTTATAATTGGGATAAGAAAAACCCGTTCTAGGCGAATTCAGGAGAATTAACAAATGAAAGTCCAAAGAAAACATCCTGACCATCAACTTGATGAAATAACTCGAGAACGTATTTTTAAGAAATCTCAAACTATCCTGAATTTTAATTTAATAAATTAAATTTATTTCAAATTTCAAAATTTAAATTTATTTATTATGCAAAAATCAGCGAATGATAGAACTTACGTGTGGCTTTTGTCTATTAGGATAGATCCTGATCGGTAATTGATTAGTAATTAGAGACAATGGTGGAAAATGGTATTTTTATATGTTTATTAAAAATAATCTGTATTGATGGCTCGATAGCCAAGGCTGTTAAGGCGTCAGCTTATCGTTCTAGGAGATCCGGAATCGAATCCGAGCGGCCAAAAACCCTAAGAATTATTCGGAATAGTCTGTCCCGGATATGTCGGGCCCGTCCCTCATCACCCGGCCAAACTCATAATGGGTTGTAGAAAGTGTCTAGGGGACGGAAAGAATAAAAATAAAATAAAACTCGTGGTTGCTCGACTAATCCAAGAAAAAGAAAATTGACACATTTCAAAATGATTTCTTCTAACGGAAATAATTTTAGGAAGAAAATTAACTAATTTATCAAATTTGGCTATTATTCGAGATGCTATTAATAGTCTACCATTAATCTAACATTGAATCAAAATTTTCCAAAAAATTCTATATTATATCCTTTCAATTCATTATCAACAATTGAATTAGTGAAAATCTTATCAATTATTCCAAATTTCTAAATTTATTGTTTGCATGACGATTATTTTTCTATATAAATAATAAGACTGTCAATAATATTTAATATCGAAAATATCCAGCAACGAGTTACGTAACTTTTCCGGCGAAAAACACTAACAAGTGGAGAGTACGACCTGGGAAATTCACTTCGGGATGAGACTTGGTATATAGATAGTACTTTTTTAGGGTTTCAACACTCAAAACAAGAAAGCGCAATGACCAGTCAATTTTGAGAAAAAAGATATTGTAAGATATATTACAACAAAATTAAAATTTGCTGTGGCGCCATCTCTTACGAAATTTTGTTTTAAAAAAAAAGAGACCAAGTGTCATATATCGCCAAAATTAAGCTTTTTACCATTTTATAATAATTAATAATATGAGATTTTATTTAAAATCTTATATCAGATGGTGCCATATATAATTAAAAATTCTTTTTACTGGGAAAGTTACGCGACTCGTTGCCGGAATTTTTTGTATTTGTAAATTGTAATAAAAAGAAAAAAAACTGGTGTTTCCATATAATTAATTGCATTTATGTTAAAAATATAAATTTTTATATCAATTGATAAAAGATAGGAGTCCTACTATCATCAATATCTGGTGCATAGCAGGTCGTAAATATTAATACTTAGAATCAAAAACATCGATTTATTCTGCATTTCTTTAATTATTCACAAGTTATGTTGGTTTTTTCCTAAAATCTAGCGTTAAACCGAATATTATTTATATAAGGTCTTATTCAGTTTGATTGCTAACATGGCTTCATATTTAAAATAGATAAAAGATTTCCTACACAAATAATTTTTTTTATTTTAATAAATATTTAATATAATTAGACTTAGTATTTTTGTTAGTTTTATAATGTCGATATAATGTGAATTTCTAAAACAAACTATAGTATATAGAGTGATTTTGATGGTTAATTATTTTCCTGTTAAAGTTGATAAATTGATCCGCCCTATAGATATTGCAATTAATTTAATATCATAATTAAAACTCTCAATTTTAATCACATAAATTCTATAATCATTAGCAGATTTAATTAGAACAACATATCGATAACGAAACTGGCGTGATGTCATAAGCATTGCTGATATTTAGAAAAGTTTATGTATATTTTCGATATTTGTACAGTTAGTGTAACGTTATCTTCTAGCATAATAGATGCAAATTACCATTACTCTGATTAACTATTAAAATTATATAATTTTAATATCATTTAATGCATTTTTCAAATGCTACTAAGTTCATTAGTTATTTCCTTATCTAAATATATTTCTGAAGTTAATTTTAATTTATTTATAGTATATATATCTAGGAAATTTCTCAAGTTTCTATTTATTAACAAAGTATAGAATAGTTGAAACAACTTTCATGCATTTATGGCTAATTATAACGGATACACTCTATGTTATGAATAAATCATCCAATTGTTCATTTGAGAAGATTTGTAACTTTTCTCAACTTCTTAGTTTGTCTAATTAAATTATTCAAAATTTATGTTTATCGTACAATATAATTTCTTTAAAAAATTATGAAAATAGTAATACTTTTCTTTAGTTTTTATTTCAAATACAAAAAGCCTATTTAACAACCGAATAATTCCAAATTTGGATTCTGCATAAACAAAAGAGAAGAAATAATTTTATTACCAAACCACTTTCATTTTGATTACAATACTTAATCAATTCCACTATGATTTTAATTTTTCGTCACTTAATTGATTGCATTTTTTTGAACTTCTCTAGCATTTAATTGATTACATGTTCGGTTATATCTTTCAATTCCAATTTTTCTTTTAATGATTAATTAATTATTTTCCTGGTAAAGTTGATGAAAAGATGTATTTATATCGTCGAAGAATATATTCTTTTAATTTATTTATAGTATATATATCTAGGAAATTTCTCAAGTTTCTATTTATTAACAAAGTATAGAATAGTTGAAACAACTTTCATGCATTTATGGCTAATTATAACGGATATACACTCTGTTATGAATAAGCCATCCAATTGTTCATTTGAGAAGATTTGTAACTTTTCTCAACTTCTTAGTTTGTCTAATTAAATTATTCAAAATTTATGTTTATCGTACAATATAATTTCTTTAAAAAATTATGAAAATAGTAATACTTTTCTTTAGTTTTTATTTCAAATACAAAAAGCCTATTTAACAATCGAATAATTCCAAATTTGGATTCTGCATAAACAAAAGAGAAGAAATAATTTTATTACCAAACCACTTTCATTTTGATTACAATACTTAATCAATTCCACTATGATTTTAATTCTTCGTCACTTAATTGATTGCATTTTTTTGAACTTCTCTAGCATTTAATTGATTACATGTTCGGTTATATCTTTCAATTCCAATTTTTCTTTTAATGATTAATTAATTATTTTCCTGGTAAAGTTGATGAAAAGATGTATTTATATCGTCGAAGAATGTATTCTTTTAATTTATTTATTAATTGCTTCTCTAATTGTATAAATTATTTTAATCAAAATTAATTGAGAAAATTCAATCGAATTGTAAAATTATCATTTTATTACTAATTCTTAGACATTTTCTCAAAGCTTATTTGATATATTATTTTTCAATTATATCGTATTTTATTGATAATTATGCAATAGATATTATCCAGTTATTATACTTAGCATCAATATACTAAGTAATAGTTAGAAAGTAGCGAAATATTTACGGTGTAGTGACACTGATTAAACAATTACAAGAGCAAGCTTAATAATGATTTCTCAATGTTTTTTAGGAACAAAATATTAATACTATAAACACATTATTGTATTTCCCAAACAACACTTTTTTTGTCAAATTCAATTCTGTGTCCGAAATGAATTCGAAACGGTTTTCTGGGAAGTATCAATAGAAACAACGCTTTGATATATTTTGCTGTAAACTTAAGAGAAAGTTTTGTTTATTTCATTCAATTACTTGAAGAATCTAAAAAAAAACGAAAATAATTCGTCCTAATAATGTTGTTATGTATATATTTATATAGATCAGATTAGAATAATCTACCATTATAAATAATATATCTAATATTAACAACTTTATTATATTGTTTAGGATTAGAAAATACTTCTTACAAGATATACTTTTAACATTGATATCTTAACAAAATAAAAAAAAAAACGTATTTGGAAAATTACAATTCGAACGTAATAATTTTGAAACAGTTAGATTCTAAATTTATTTATTATGTTATTTATAGAATATTATTAGGATATTAAACGTGTTAAGTACAGTAGAACCTGGTTAACTCGAATCGACAGTGAAAAATACTTCTGATTTTCGAGTTCAAAAAGTTTCGAATTACGGAAGTTTGTCTAAAAATCAAGATTTTGTTCATTAGGTTATTGGTGACCCATAATAAATTATCCATACGATATTTTTGTGGATCTTATTACGTAGAATCGTTGCGTCAATGTAAACGTCTCGGTGATGGGCAGAAACTCAAAAAAAAAATTAACCGAATGGGTAAATAAGCCACCGAGAAAAGTTTTCCCGATTAGTCGATTCTAGGTGCAAAATACCTCAATTAAAAAAATCCTTACTAAACAATTAGGAGTGGACGAATCAATCTGGTTTATATATATATGTTACAGTCAAAACCCGTTTTTAGTTAGAACGCGTTTTAACTAGTTGAAACTAGTTTATACTGAATGTCTTTGTTAAAACCCGTTTTGTCTAGTTGAAACTAGTTTATACTAAATGTCTTTGTTAAAACCCGTTTTGTCTAGTTAAAAGTAGTTTTAACTCAAATTCATTTTTGACTAGCAGTAAATTCTAGTTTTAACTAGACAAAACGAGTTTTGTTTAGTTAATTTACTGCTGTACATGTTTTGATTTTAGATAAAACTAGTTTTAACTTTTAACATTAATTAAAACTAATTTTAGCTACATAAATATGTTTGGGGGAAATAAAGTTATGTATAGTGATTCGGCGGAAGATGCCTAACATTTTGCTTATGAAGGAAAATACAGCGCTAATTTGGGTTTAGGAGCCCTCTAATGAAAATATCATATTCTGGAGTATGTTTTTCAAATAAAACTTTGGAGTTTATTTTAAAAAATTGTATACTGTGTTTGCAATGACGACTTTTTCACTGTCTGGCATTTTAGGCATCTCACCCCAAGTATCTGGGTGAGATGCCAAATGCCATTAGGGTAAGATAACAAATATAATTGCTTAAAATTAATTTTTGAATTTCTTAACCAAATTTAATTTATTGCATATGTAGTACAAAGTACTTCATAGTAAGTATAACAGCACAGTATAAGTATTGTTAAGTTTCCGCCCGTTCTAACGTGTTCTATAGCTAGCTGAAAGCTTTTTTCAGTCCAAAAACTTTTTTGAGAAGTCCTTATATAATTTCTATGCATATCCTGCAATAAAACGAGAAAACAAAAGTTTATTAAAAATAGGCATATTGGAAATCAATTAACAAAAAATAGGCACGTTACCCCAAGAAAAATGTGGCATATTTTCCATTTGTTGGGGTAAGATGCCTAGTAGAGTCACGTGCTCCAGCATGTCCGATCGGGATCGGCGGTAGCTGACAATGGAAACTTTAGAACCTTAACTACATCACACATTAATTGTTTTTAGCAATTTTTAATAAATTCCATTTTAACTTTTAGTTTAAAATTATTCTAGAAACATTTCACAACAAAAACTTCGTTCTTATCTAGCTTTTATTCTTCTCGGATGTAGAAAATGAAGTAACGGTAGCCAACTACAGCTTTCCGCACTCAATATTGGCCCAACGATTCATCATACAAATACATGACAATATGTGACGTCACCGTTTGAAAATATCAAAAATTAGGCATCTTCCCCCGCTTACCATCTTACCCCGAATCACTCTATGCGTTGCAGTCAAACCAGTTTTTAGTTAGGATGCGTTTTAACTAGTTAAAACTAGTTTATACTGGATGTCTTTGTTAAAACCCGTTTTGTCTAGTTAAAACTAGTTTTAACTCAAATTCATTTTTGACTAGCAGTAAATTCTAGTTTTAACTAGACAAAACGGGTTTTAACAAAGACATTCAGTATAAACTAGTTTCAACTAGTTAAAACGCGTTCTAACTAAAAACGGGTTTTGACTGTAACATATATATATTTAATCACAAACGTACCATTCTTTACGATTGTTATATTTTTAAAATTTTGCCGCAGATGTTAAAATTTTTACGTACAATCGGACGTATAATTGTTTTTTACTTTCGCGGTACTGTTCTATATAACAGAGAAAGTATGCGACCAGTCAAAAAATGACCACTTCGCAAGACTTTTACAGTTTTGGACTCAGGGTACCTAAAAACGTCGAAAAATGCAAAAAAAAAAAAAAAATTGTCGGGGAGTTTTTCTGTATGTATGGATATTAGTGTGTAAGGTGGCACGATTTTGTTAATTTACTTTGCAGCTGAATAACTTTTGTGCTTTACGTCGAAAATTTCTGAAATTTTGCAGGGAGATTTGTATATTAGGGGATTGTTGCTATAAAATTTGGTGGTTAAAGGTGGAAGGATGGAAAGATAAAGATCTCAGTAGGGTCGGACTTCATGACGATTTTACTTGTTATTAACATTTTTTTCTTTTTCGTATAACTCATCCCTAATGTGAAAATTCTGGTTTTTGCTATTTTATAATAATCAAAACTATAAAAATGTTTTTGAAATATAATATCATAAGAGATGGCGCCATACGCAGTTTGAAATGTTGCCGTGAAAGTTAAGCAACTCGCTGCTGGACTTTTAAAAATTAATTTATCAATAATCCACTTATTTATTACGTCAGCTACTCGGAGAAATCCACCAGCAATAAAAAAAAAAGTTCAAAAAAAGCAGGTGCGAATGACAGTTACAGTATTAGATCACACACGCTGTCTGAAAGCCACCACATTCTCAAGTCCAGCAAGATGTTTATTTTTAGTCGTACTGTACGTGATTCTCGCTTTGTAGAAAGTTTCTGATTAGTTTATTCGATAGATAAACGTTAATTATTTTATTTAACGAGAACTTAAAATTCAAATTTCGAATAGTTTATAAAAATCTCATTCTAGTTAAACAGTTCGACAAATAAAAGTTAACCAATTTGATTTAACGTGTAATGTCTATGCTGGACGATCCGGGAAAGAAAATGACTTCGAATAAATGCAACTTTGAGTTATCCCAGTTCGAGCAACCCACTTTCTACTGCATACATATTTTTGTTTGTTTAAGGATTCCATTTTAAAATAAGAAAGTCAAAATAATTATCAAAAACTAAACTAATAGAAAACGGATCTTTATATAGAATTCGTCTACCAGTTATTAATAAAAATCACTGTCTGTGTTTTTAGTGTAACCCTAGGAATGCCAATTGTAAATACGTTTGTAATCTGATAATTTGTTCGGGCTACCTGCAATCTGGCACAATAGCACCCACCCTGTATTTAGTTTACGCACATACTGTATATACGTTTGTCATCTGTAAATACGTTTGTACTATCTGTCGTTGTCACATAGCGCTCCCATGTAATTTCTGTACTATTGTTAATCTGAATAATATACTGTACATACGTTTGTCATCTGTTCTTATGTTTGTGCTATCTGCGATTTGTTAGACAGCACTCAACATGTAATTTCTTGTACCAATATTAATCCGCATACTGTGTACGTTATTACCTATACATATGTTAGTGCTATTTGCGATACATGTTGGGGATGCTATGTTACGATTTGTAACATAGCATCCCCAACATGTATTCCTCTGTAACATTTTTGTTATTGTTATATTTTCTACTGAACATTTCCTTATAAAGCATTGTCGCGGGACGCCCATGGATCCCAATCCTTTCTTCATCCTCTTTCCTTTCTCACCTCACCGCTTCTTCCCCATCCCCATCCTTCCCCTTTTCCATAACACAGGTTGTACCAAAGAGTGATACCTGTCTTACTACTACTAATACTATTACCAGTAGCCGAATGGATAAAAACACTAAACACAGGTCATGGGTTCGCATCTGACCAACGGGCTGACCGCGAGAAGTATTCAAAGTTTTCTTCAAGTGTCTAACACCTAAATACGACACACTAGTATTGTGTTTTATTCCAAAGACACATTGCAAATTTTCCATCAAATTCCTTTATTAGTTGAGTCGACTCAACTAATAAAGGAATTTGATGGAAAATTTGCAATGTGTCTTTGGAATAAAACACAATACTAGTGTTTACTACGCCACAAATATAAAACAGGACACGGTTTCAAAAAACAAACCTAAATAGGAGTTAGATTCCCATAGAAAGTCTTCCCGGGAGGCACTCCGTTAGCAAATTACCTATGTTTTACGTTTCCTTTATATCGAATTCTTTTGTATGTAACAATTGTATTTCCCCCACTCTATAGAGACAGCATCCATTAAAATTGAAGTAAAGAGAATTTATAGTCTAAGATTATTCAATAATTATTTACAATTTTCATGATTTTTTATAGTACTGCAATTTTGATATGTAAATAAATTTAGCAGTTTTAATTTTCAAATAAAATATAATTTTAATTATGATAATATATTTAATTGAAAGCTTATTAGCACAAAATTTTTATTTATTAAGTTTGATTACATTAACTTAAAGTTACTTCCTTCATAGTACCTATATTTAAATGTAATTAAAATGCGACATTGATACCATATGTATAATAATTATTTTTTAAATTCTTTTCGTCATGTAAGCACTAAGATCTTTTACTATTCTCTCCTATCCTTGCCTGTGTTTTATCCTATTGTGGGTTCGGCGGCCACAAATAGGTCAGACGAGTCATGAAAAATGAGACACGATATATCTGTCAACCCATTCCTAAAAATTTCCACATTGACCCGGACATGAACCTTAGTCCTCCAAACAAGGGCGCCGCTAGCTGTTTGAACTCCCGTGTGCAATACCGATTATGCCGCCCCCTGTTTAACTACGACTAACTACGCTGAGCTTTCCAGAAAGGCTCTCTAGTGTTGTCTCATAAGGGTGTGAAAAAAGAAAATAAATACTTTACAAAGAAAAACTATTTATTATTACTAAGTTATTTTTGTTTACTTAAGTGTAAAACCATATAAATATTTTTCTACAGAAATTGAACTCTTCTTGCCTTTATGTTTGAGAAATCTGCTATCAATTTTCTTGTATCCAAGCTGTCTAAGATGATTTCATATTCAATTGAAACTACAGCTAAATTACTTAGTCTTTACTGGTGCATTGTTGACCTTAAATAGTTTTTCTATAATTTTTAACTTTGAAAAGGACCTTTCACCAAATGCAACTGTAACCGGCAATGTAAGTAATATTCTTAGTGCTATTGCTGTGTTTAGAACTGTTGAAATTAAGTCATTAGTAAAAAGATATTGTAATAGGGTTTGTGGATCATTAGACTGTTTTCTGGAAAATGCAACTTTAAAGTATTGATTTCATTAAACAAATCAATACCGTCAATGTCTGTTTCACTACTCGAATCGTCTTTAAGCTTCAGATTTAAATCCTAACCAAGTTAAAATATCATTAATTATACTTAGACCCATGTCAGAAAAATTATTAACAAAATAATTGTAATTTGATATGCGATAGAACTGTTCGAATGCGTACAAGTACAAACTGAGAAGGAAGCTCTGTGGGGATTCCCTATTTTCGCCAGTCCTGTCAACTTCTGTCATATAGCACGACTATTGGTACTTGGCTTTCGGGCGCTGCCGGATGGCTCAACCTGCCGAAAGACGTTTCGCGTTGCATCTTAATTCTGATAAATGCCAATAGAGACTCTGTTAACGCTATAATATAAATAAGAATATAGTAATTGTGCACCGGTCGGAGTTTTTTCTCCATGCGAAAACATTTCTTACGCTATAAGTAGGGTGGGTATTATGACAATGACTTTGAATATTACGTGACCGATCGCTCGATTTGCCGCCCCCTGGACGTGCCGCCCGCGTGCGGTGCACGCCTTGCACGCCCGCTTACGGCGGGCCTGCCTCCAAATGAGTAGGCTGATTGATACCTTTATCGTCTCGTCTATCCGGTCGTTACTATGACGATTTACCATGAAGAAACTTTCGTTCGAATCTGAGTAGGAATGTTGAACTCATGACAATAACGTCCGAGTGGCATTTGATAATGCACGTCTCTTACATAGCGCATTTGTTCCTGCACAGCTTAAGTATCTCGAAAATCAGTATTGGAATATTGTGATAAAGTTCCATATATTTATGAGCATTTATAATCTTATTTAGAATTTTTATTTATTTTTATTTTTGTATTTTTATTTCTATTTATACCTTATATATGTACTATATTTAATCTCTGTTATATTGTTTTTCGTTTTATTTTTCTTCAACCTTTTTACGCATGTGACCACCAGCATATGTTTAACCAGTTCTATTTTATTTAAATTTTATTCCATTTAACATTCCATAACCTGAAGATTAAACCTGTTAAAAACGTTTGTTTTTATAAAAAATTTGTTCATTTTATCTGGATTACATGTGATAGTTGGTGCTTTTATTGTAATTTCATCCAATTTTGCAGTATTCTTTTTTGCCTTAATTATCCCTACATTTTCTGAATGATCAAAATCATTTATTGAAGTGTTTGAGTTACAGTTGTAATATTTGAAATAATTACTGTTTTTATATTTAACCCGATCCAGTCTTCCAATTTTGTTATTACATCGTTATTCGTGTCTGCTTCGATGTCACTGTAGGAATCAATATCTTCAGTACAATATTCTGGTTTAAACTGACCTCTCTTTCCAATTCAAATTTTTCTAATTACCCTTCGGTTGATAAGCTCTTAATGTATGAACTCGATCGCAACTTTTTCACGATCGTCCACCAATGACCAAGTGGATAAAACAACTGAACTCTGTTCGTGGTTTGAGACTCGCTACGATTTGGCCACGAAGAGTTTTCCTGGTTTTATTCAGGTTTGTAATACTTAAATAGGGATAGAACGTCCTCCTGGTAGCATACACTTAGACATATCGCTCGTGAGACGCGTTGCATTATATAAAACAACAAATTTTTCTACGCTCAATATTCAACAATATTTGTAATTTTTATTTCAAAAACCGTTTGTGTAAATTTTGGAATAGAAAGTAAATGCTGTCCGACTCTAGACAATTTGAAGAGATAGAATTTTAGTTCAACTTCTTACTTGCCACCCTAAACTACATTTCCCTATACAGTACAGTATTTCCACGTTTCTGCTATGTATCCTATTGGTATGTAAAAATTATAATTTGATTATGTAATTGTATTCCGACCACTAGAGGAGCAGAGAAGATCCTGTAGTCGTGGTGGAATAAAGTCTTCTTTTTACTAGTTACGTTGTGAATTCAGTAGGAGGTTAAACACACCAAATGACGACGAGGATAGAGTGTTAGTGCCTGATCGACTATTAGAATAAGAAGGCGAAGTGCAAGTAAGAAAATTCTGCAGATCAAGAGAAACACCGCCGAGGAAAGGTCACTTTTATTAACCGCTAACGAAAACAAACAAAGAACGAACATGAAACGAAACGAAACAAACGCACAAATGTTGGTTCAGTAGAACTGTTTATTCAAGGACCTTGGAAATTTTAGGTGAAAGAATTAACTTTCTACTTAGAAGCTAACAATATCACTGATGATAATGCAAAGCGAACAGCACTGTGTAGTCTTGTGGGTCCAAAGACATTTGATATCGTGTTGTCACTTGTAGATTTGCGACCTAAGATACAATAAACTTATTGAGAAGTTAAATAACTATTTTGACCCAAAACCAAATAAAACTGTTCAGAGATTTCATTTTTACAACGCAACCGGAAAGAAAATAAGACTATCTCCTCATATATTGCGGACTTAAGGAAATTGTCAAAGCATTGCAAATTTGGCAAAAAGTGATGAAGTTCTCGTGATCGAATAGCATGTGGTATCCGCGATAAAAATTTGTAACAGACTCTATTGAGTATACTCAACTTAACTTTTGCTATAGCTCAAGAAAAGGCAATTGAACATGAATCAGCAAAAGAAAAATCAAACGAAATAAGGAGTGTCAGTAAGAAGAAAAAAAGCGAGGTAAACCTCCTTAAAACACGAGAGAAAAGAATAAAATGAAAACGAGAAACAGACGTACACTCCAGTATTTTAGGACTGTGTTATCGTTGTGGGAAAAGCAACCATTCTGTTCAAAATTGCCATTTTAGAAATGCAAGAACGCATCGCTTCAACTTGAGACAAAAATTTACCTTAAAAGAAGTATAAATATAAATTAATAATCACTAAATGGTTCCAGGATGAAGATGAAGAATTTATTAAATCACTCCAACAATCTCCGGCAAGTAATACAGAGCAAGGTAAAGAACTTGTTTATATCAAAATAAAAAATAGTAATAAACCGGTGAACATAGAAATTCACACATGATCTGCATACACCTTAATAAATAAACGAATAAAATCATTTTACAGTTTAAAAATACAAGATATAAAAAGGCATGTGATAGTTCTCCATGACTATAAACGTCAATTACTAAACGTTTGATATCCTGTTCTACCGGAAATGCTGTTAAAGCCAGAGACATTAGGAAGAATTTAGATCAGGAATTATTTTTATAAAAGATAAGAAGTATGTTGAACGAAATGAAAAAAGATATAGAACTAAAAATACAGACGGAATTGGTAAAAGATTCTTTCGTGGAAGTCAATGAAAAGATAAATACACTGGCGGAGAGAATTAATAAACTAAAGTCTGACCACGAATGTAGAATTCAGTGTATCAATTTGCATGCTATTAGTGGTTTAACTGAAAGAGTTAATACACTTGAAAATAATTTAAGGAAGAGATATTTAATATTATTTAATGTTGAGACGAATGAACGAGAAAATTTATTAAGCTAATAAGGAAAGTGACCTGTTTATTGAATGTCATTCTTGATTGTGTTAAACTTACAAAAAGTAGCAGAAATAAGACGATGGTCTTGATTACCTGCATTTCTTTTGAAGCGAAAAGAGAAATATTGAAAAGTTGGAAGAGCAATTGTAATAAACTGGATGTCTCGGTTGGGGAAAGGGAAAGACAGTGCGCATAATGGAGGCTCTCTCCATGGAATGCAGGGAGAAGAGAAAAGAACAAATGAATAATTCAAGATAGGCTAGAAAAGAGGGGAAAATTGCATACTTCAAAAGTGATAAACTAGTAATAAGTAAAAGCTTTCGGCTGGCAAGGATAAAAGAAAAAGAATGGTTGTCTACTAGGGATTCTTTTTTAGGAGCAAGCGTGATATACTAAGAGTTTTTTGTTGGAACATAAACGAATGGAAACAGGAATATGAAATGGAGTATTGGAATATTGTGATAAAGTTCCATATATTATGTTGTTTGTTGGAACATAAACGAATGGAAACAGGAATATGAAATGGAGTATTGGAATATTGTGATAAAGTTCCATATATTATGTTGGATGGAAACTTTGTTAGGTGAACTGAATCCAAGGAAGCCACTGTCAAATGTAAGTAGTGCATATGATTTTTTTAAGATTAGCGCTACCATTATATTTGGGAAAGGGCGAAAAAGAGGTGGTATGGTGTTGATGATAGATAAAGAGCTGAAAGATGTGATGGTTCGTCCCTTTGAGGATTGGTTATTCGAAGTACATTGGAATAACAAGAAGTTTATTTTTGTCTATATTAGAATAGTTTATGTTAAATGTTATAAGTTACTTGAGTCATTGATTCTTTTCAAAATGAAGAGATATATTTAGTGGGCGATTTTAATGGTAGCATTGAGACTCTGAATGAAACGGATTGGGGAGATGGTATTTTTTCCATGTTGGATTATAGTGTTTACCGGAGTTTGGAAGACAAATATATTAATAAGATTGGATTGAAGTTAGTAGAATTATGTCAAACCAAAGGCTTAATGATTGTAAATGGCCGAGTTAAAGAGGACGCACAGGGAAATGCACTTTTATCTCGCACTTGGCAAAGTGCGAGATAAAAGTGATTACTTGTGTATAAACGGTTTGGCAGCTGAGAATTTAAAATATTTTGGTATAGATGATTGTACTGAATCTGATCATATGATGCTGTATTTAGAAATTTCTGCTAAGGGTTTGAAAAAGGGTTATTGTAGGCAATCAGTCCAGTTTGGCAAAAGATGGAAGAAGGAATGGAAGGAGATGTTGTAAGTGAAATACAAGGTATTTGCGGGGACATTCAATTTGATGATAAGTGAATTAAATGCACTTACTGATGTAGTGTCAGGTATAGCGGAGAAATTTAGATTCAGAGAAAGAAGAATTAAATATCTCCAGGCATAACCCAGAATGGTTTGATGAGGAGTGTGTGAAATAAAAGACTATTTTGAAAAATACGCTGAGAAGATGGAGGAGACTTGGAGAAGATTGGAGATTAAAAGAATATTTATTATTGAAGCAAAATTTTAGATCGCTTTGTAAATAACAGAATTATTTGACTAGTTTTAATCAACTGCTTTCAAACTGCAAGTCAAGCCAAATGTTCTGGTAGTGTATTCGTAAACTGGAAGGTTGAAATAGATACCGTATCACGGAGGGGATTAAAACAAAATTGTTTATGCATTTTAAGAGTTTATTGTTTAGTAGTAATCTAGACAAAGAAATTGTTTGTATGGAGATGATAGCTGTAAGATATTTAGATACGGATATTTCTCATGAAGAACTAGAATCCGTTTTGAGTGAGTCAAGGTCAGGTAAAGCAGCTGGCCCGGGCGGTATTCCGATGAAATGTTGGAAGTTGGATGATGAGCAACTGCAGCAGAATTTGTTGAAAATTTTTAATGAAGTTTTGGTAACCGGAATTTACCCGGATAGTTGGAAAATAGCGCTAATATGACCCATTTTTAAATCAGGAAATGTACACAATAAAAGTAATTATAGAAGAATAGCATTGTTAAAAACTGTCAGTAAGATCTCTATGATCCTTTGTAAAAGGCTGCTATTTTGGACAGAGAGTGAACAAATCTTGTCAGAGATGCAAGCGGGTTTTCGTAAAGGGTATTCTACAGTGGACCATATATTTGTTCTGTGGAACTTGTTAAAAGAAAGATTGGCAAAAAAAAGAAGTACAAGATATATACTTGTTTTGTGGATTAAAGAACTGCATTTGATTCAGTGAATCACTTGAAATTATGGAGGAAGCTTTCCCATTTGCGGTTGTTACAAAATAGTAAATATATTAAGATCAATGTACACGAATACGTCAGCATTTATGTTAATGAAACTTCTTCGAAATCCTTCTACTGTAATAAAGAAGTTCGCCAAGAGTGTCCATTGAGTTCATTACTGTTTTCTTTATATATTGACGGTCTGGTAACAAGATTGAATGAAATTCAAAAATTTAATGGCTTATGGATAGGAAATAATACATTAATTAAGGTCTTCTTGTATGCTGATGATGTGGTGGTAGTGGCGCAATTGACTGTTTGTCGAGATTCTCAATTGATATGGACTTGCAAATTAATATTAAAAAACAAAGATAGTGGTTTTTCAAAGTGGAAGCAGAAGATCATGTAAATTTTAATAGATTTTGGATAAAGAAGAAATTGAAATAGTTGAAAAATATAAGTTATTGGGTATTTGGTTTAAATATAATCTTAATATTAATTTTAAAGACCATTTTGAGATTACTGAGAGGAAGGCCAAAGGTGCTTTGGTGAAGTTATGTGAAATATTTAATATCTTAGGTTTGACTTCGTGTTCTCCCATCTCAGATTATTTGATTCAACGGTTAAATCCATTTTGGCTTACGGAGCTCAGGTCTGGGGTTTGAGGAATGTTAATAACTTTGAGTTAAAACTTTGATAAAAGGTTGGGTCTGAGATTTCATGCATCGAATGTTGCTGTTTCATGGGAAACTGGACGGGTACCGTTAAAAATCTTTTTTATAAAAGCGGTTTTAATGTATTATATAAGAATACTGGAATTACCTGGGGCAGGCTGCCCAGAATTAGTATAGAAAGAATGTGGATGAAAGCGGAGGATAGTTCTTGGTGGCTGGACTTTAAGGGTTGGCTGGAACTGCTGGGATTTAATGAGATGGTTACTGAGAAACAAGTTGATAGATGGAAAGAGCGAATACCGACCATAGTAATGAGATGTATAGAATTGGAATTACAGGTGATGAGGAGAGTGTTAAATAATTGTGGTGTTGTTATAGTATTGTAAAGCCTGATTTTAGTATGACAGGTTATCTACTGGATAGCATATTGCGGTGAAGAAACGGATAGCGAGGCTTAGGCTAAATTGCGTCATATCAAGGAGAGGTCCTCTTGTGTGTACAATTTGTAATCAGGTATGTAGGTATAGTGATTGCTATGTTTTGTAACTGCGGAAATAATATGTACGGCGAGTACATAAGAATGTTGCGCGGTAACTCAAACTTTTGTGATTGTTTAAATTTAACAAGAGGTTAAAGAAACTAAATGGTTTAAGAAACTATGGTTAATTTTTTTTTTGTTTTTGTTGCTCCTTTGATGTATTTAATTAATTGTCAAATAGAGTTATAATAATAAAATTTTATTCCTACCAATAACAGTAATGAAGAAAGGTGACAATATTTTAAGACGACAATGGTTNAAACTCAAACTTTTGTGGATTGTTTAAATTTAACAAGAGGTTAAAGAAACTAAATGGTTTAAGAAACTATGGTTAATTTTTTTTTTTTTTGTTTTTGTTGCTCCTTTGATGTATTTAATTAATTGTCAAATAGAGTTATAATAATAAAATTTTATTCCTACCAATAACAGTAATGAAGAAAGGTGACAATATTTTAAGACGACAATGGTTCCATGCCTTAGGAATTGAAATTACCGAAATTCATCAAAATTTGTGAAGTAATCATTTCCACACAAACACGAAAGAATTTGAAAGTGTCTTTCAATTTGGCATGGGTGCCAGCACTAAAGAGCCAATACACATCAAAATGAAAACAGATGCTACACTACAGTTTAAAAAACCACGTCCAGTTTCATTTGCCTTATTACCAGCAGAAGAAAAATCTTTAGACAAGCTACATAAACATGTAATCATTACAAAAATTCAACATTCTGAATGTCAGTAAATATCAGGAAACCAAATGGAGAGTATGTGATGACTATAAACACAGTTAACACAGTCCTTAAACCATTCACGTATCCGTTACATGGAAAAACTAATGACAAATGTTAGTGGCAGATGCACCAAACTTACTGATATAAATTATTATCAGCATGCTGGAAGATGCATCAAGTAAACTACTACCCAGAAGGAATTAATTATATCAAATAAATAGACTCTCTGGAATTAATGTTGCAGCCCAAATTATTTAGAAATGTACAGAGAATTCCTTATTTGACATCTTGGGAGTAGTACAATTCTTAGATAATGTCCTTGTACAAAAGAAAGTCATGACCGTATCAACAAAGAGAGAAGTATCTTTGGAGTTAGGGAAGAATTTCTCGATTACAAAATCTGTGTTGAAGGAATTAAATCTCTGGAAAGTAAAGTGAAAGCCATCAAGGAAGCAAGAAAACCGAATAACAAAACAGAATTAAAAGCATTTCTGGGACTCTTGAACTTTACCGTAGATTTCTTATAGGATCTGCTCACGAACTTTAACTATTGTACCGATTGTTAAAGAAAGATGCCAAGTTTATATGAACAAAAGAAGCAAACTAATCTTTCAAAAACGGCTACAATCTTTTAAAGAGCTAGCCCATCATGACGTTAATAAACCTATAGTACTAGCTTGCGACACATCATGCGGAATTGTGCTATTAGCCACATTGAAGTAAATGGCACAGAAAGACCAATTGCATGTGCTTCGAGGACATTAAATAAAGTCCGCTGTAATTAATTTCAACTAGTAGATATGGTCGTAAATTTCACATATACAGTAATCATAAGCCCTTATTAGACATTTTCGCACAAGGTACAGCTATTTTAACGATGGCATCACCAAGAATAATCATAATTTTGTGAGAAGGTTTTAGCGTATAATTATATGTTGTTTCACAAACTAGGTAGTAAAATGAGCAACATAGATGCCTTAAGTAGACTGCCAGTTGATGAAGAGGATGATCATATAACCAAGCTCATAGAAGCAGCATTCATTGAAGAAGTATCTGAAGTACAAGTTGATGACAGGGAAATAGCCAAATGTTCAAAGAAAGATATAATGTAATCCTCTCAAGAGTTTTCAGATGAGTAAGAAATGGATGGTTAGAAGGAAAAGTGAACGATGAATTCAGAAACCTGAAGAACGAACTATCCGTCTACAAAGACTTCTCTTATGGGGGAATCGAGTGATTATACCCGAAGACCTAAGACAGGATGCCATTAAAACATTTTATACTACACATCCAGGTATTGTTTTCACGAAGATTCTAATGCGACAATGTGTCTGATGGTCCAACACTGTGTAGAAATACAGCATTGTTTATCATCATGCGACCCTTGTCAGGTAACAACAGGTAAATAAATGATCAACCAAAAACAAAGATCCATTATTGGGAAAAGACAAAAACCCTTGGACATATTGACTTTGCCAGACTATACAAAGGTCAAACATCTATTATTATTATTATTAAATTAATAATTATGAAACTCATATTTCAAATGATTGGAAGTCATACAAATATCACAGACATCATTGTCTACTATAGTTGAATAATTAAGAAAATTGTTCGCAACTCACGGACAGCCAAGAATAATCATTTCAGATAATGAATGAGCATTCACTTCTTAAGAAATAGTTTTCAAAAGATAACGATATAAGATAGGTGATAGGGTACTGTATACACCCATCATCAGATGGACAGGTAGAACGCATGGTACAGGAAATAAAACAAAACCTATGAAGAATATTAGGAAAGGATTGGTCCAAGAAACTTGCACAAGTTTTGCTATAGAATCACACAACACCAAGAATGACAACTGGAAAATCACCAGCAGCTCTGCCAATGAATCCAAAACTGTGAACAACAATGTACTGTACGTACAACATTCGTCCTGATTCATGGTCAAAAAGTAAAGAAATAAACAAAAACAAGTAAAACGGCGAAGCCATTTTTGGGACGAGACTGTCTCAGAGAATGCAAGTTCTATGTGATGGCGCTACTAGTTCTACATCGCATTTGCGTTTGTTTATTGTTTCAGTTCGCGAGCAACGCACGCTCAAATCTCGCACTCGCGCCTGTTTGTAGAAACAGTCTCACCATTTTGTATTATATTTTAACTCGGTTCTCGGTCCCCTAACTACTACAAGTCTGGTTTTTTTATGCGCGCATGATTTGGACACCAAATACTCTGTGCCAAATTGCAACTCCTGGCATGTACTACTTCATACCTGTAAGGTGTCTAGCCGTTGACAACAGCGCTATTTTAGAGACGAGACATAGTCTCGTCAACAAGCTTACATTTCACTTTGGAGAATCCGTGTATACAAGAACCTATAGAAAGGAAACATAATCAAAGCGGTTAAAAGCAAGAGAAATTGAAAATACAGGCTCAATAATGTAATGTATTTGTAAAGCTAGACGGCCGGGTATGGAAAAGACATGGCAACTAATTAAGACATTGTGGAACGAAAGTGTCACCAGGTATTGAAGATGCGATAGAAGTTACCGAATAACGGCTGCGACAAATGAGGAATCACAAGAGAAACAAGGCTCAATAAAGAACAGTGATATGACCATTACTTTTGGTAATATAATTCTTGTTTTTTTCTTCGATTTTAATTACTTTATTGAATTCAGTCGCGATTTTTGTTGTTCAAACGTCAATTTTATTAAGAATTCAAAATAAGGAAAATGTATTAAAACTTGAAATCATTTATAAAACTTTCGGAATGAAGACAAGTTTTGACGATAAATTAAACTGATCGGTACACTTTAATGATTTATTAGTGTATTTAATGATTTGCTAAGCAAACTATATTTATATAAACAATGAATGATTCATTATATTTATATAAAAACTAAGATAGCTTAATTATTATTGAATGTAAAAGATGTTGAAGTATTTAACCTTATTCATACAACTTAATCTTTACTGAAAAACCAATATTTTATACACAATTTATATTTATTTATTATTTCATAAATGTTATGTTTTCAATTTAAATTTACGAGTTTGTAAGGAATCGAAGTCCGATCGTTATTTTATGTTTTGGGCGTTATTTTTAGTTATAGCTTTTTTCTTTGCAGGGTCCTTTCTTTAAGGACGGAGAAACTCCTAAATCCTCAATTTCCTAAAATTCAAAAGAAAAAAAATAGGCAAAACATACTACTTTGCATCGATGACTGATCCTAAATGTAAATAGAGTAGTTTTTTTAAAGCTCTTTTCGCCCTTTGGGCACTAAGAGGGCCTCTTTTAGCGAGCCCATTATGCTCGGCCAGACCCACAATGGGGCGGTTGGGTAGTGAGAGACGTGACCAGAAATATCCGAAAGGACCACGCCCAAAAAATTCCTGGGTATTTTTCGACTGTGTAAAATATAATAATTAGAAAGAAATTTTGTGAATCATCTTTTGAAACAGCGTTGTAACTCCTGAAATTAATTTAAAAATAAAGTTTTTAGATATATAATTCATATTTTCAAAATCGGTTTTTGTCAGGACATTATAAGATGCGTAAAGTCTATTCCCCATTCCAGAAGTTAAAATTGATAATGACTCTATTTAATTAATATCAATTCGATTTAGAAATCTAAGATCCTTTAGTTTGCAATTTAATTAAGCAGAATTAGATTTCTTAGTTGGCTAAACTTGTTACAACAAATTACCAAAGTTAAAATAATCTTATTTCGAATGCTTTTAAATAAATATTTTTCACGATTTAAACATTAAAATGTAATGAAATTTTGAATTCAAGTAACAAAGTTTTTCGCTACTTAAAATTAAAACTCGAGAGTTAATGAATAAAATGGAAAGTTTGTAATCCATACTTAAGCAATTAAGGTTGATTGTAAACTTGGTTATGCACGCGATCTCCAGCAAATGGCGGTAAAAAAAAAATGTAATGCTTTTTCTATGCGAAAAATCTAATAGATTTTTCGCATAGAAAAAGCATTACATTTTTACATAGAAAAGAGAAATTCTCGAAAACGGACATAGATAAAATTAAACAGTTTTCTGAGTTAGAATCCTATTTAATTCTTTTATTTACAGCGAGATTCAGAATTTTCAAACTCGAATTCGTTACTTTTCTATAAATTTTCTACGACTGAAATTCTTAGTAAATTTGTAGTAAAGCTTGTGCTCAAATGTAGTTACTGCTTCATTTGAGCTCGAGCCTTGCTGAGAATAGTCACTACTTCGAACATAGGTTGTAACGATATTTAAAAGGTGTAATCTGTACTCTGCCGTATTAAATTTTTGTCATTTGTTTCCTTATTACTTTTTAGTTATTCTTTAACTTGGTTTCATTTTCTTAATAGTCAACACTAAATTCTGGAATTAACGACTTAACCGAAACGTTTCTTCTATTCATGTAACAAAACCCAGCCTCTGCTCACAAACGGCATGAACTTCCCATCATTGCTCTCCTATGGACAGTTATTTGTTACGCACCCTGTATACTTCACTAGCCATGTAAGCGCAGCCATCTTCGATTTGTCATAATTTCTCGAAGTCCCGAAAGTAGCGTAAATGAAGTCCGCTACTAAACATGACGTCAACACACTCCATGTTTCGAAGTACTCCTAGTTCTATTGTAGAAGGCATTCAGCAGAAAAGTACTCAACCGAATGTTGAGTCTTTTGAGCCGTAGTCATGGCTGAACTCTACGTTCAGCAGACTTTTAGGAACAATTGAGTCGTTTTCTGCCTATTCAACTGTTCAAATTGACCATAGCTGTAGCTGGTACAGCACATACCGATACCGTGTCTGCTGAACGTTCTCTGTAGTAGCGGTACTTTCAAACATGCTTGAGTATTTTTGCATTTGAATTAAATGAATTTCGATACTAATCGTGTCGTCAAAATACTCAACAGTTTGGAAGTACCACTACTAAAGACGACGTTCAGCAAATACAGTAGCCAATATCTTGAATGGAGTCGTGCATTACATTTACTGTTTCAGTTTTGTTTTAGTTTGTGTGTAGTTCGTCAATGAATGAGTCACGTATGGAAACAGTGAATGGATTCACTTTACTGAGTTGATCTGAATATTTCAAAGCATTGAAATGAATCACTTAGCATAAAACTAATACACAATTTCTACTAAATTAATAGCTTTCATTAGTCTTTCACGTAAATAATTACTGTAATAAGTATAATAATAAATTTTTTCTTAAGTTTTTAGGTGACTTAAATAAATTTTATTCTGTAATAAACATAGGAATTATATTGTTTTATGTCTCGATTTTATTTATTCGTCTCTTTTAGTATTTTTTGTATTTTCAATCTGTAAACACCTCTTTTCATATCTATTATGTAATTAAATGCAATTGTTTTCTCTCATTCCTAGATGGCGCCAGGAGGAGTTTTAAATCAATAAAAATTAGTTTTTAAATTTACTTAATAAATTAAAATAATGTATTTATTTAATATTTCATTTTTATATTTTATGGCTTTTAGTATTTAATTTTTAAAAGAAAAAAATGAATAAATAATAAAAATACCGACTTCAAATTATTTAAATATTTAATATGAATTTTTTATGCACAAGTTTATTAAGCATATTTTTTAATTTAAAATATGAATATTTAAATAATCAAAAATGTATGGGCTAATAATTATAATTATTTTTTAATTGCAATTATTTTTTGACATGAAATGAAAAAATTATCTTCCATTAACCAAAAATAAATAAGTTAACTTAAACAATAAATTAATTAATATAAATAGTTATTTTATCAAACTATTAATCTGTTAATATATTATTTTAATATTATGGAAGGACAAACTAATTATTTAATTCAAATATATTTAACTTACATTATACATGAAATGACATTCTAGTTTAACTACAGTCGACCCGCCTATAAGATCGTTGATTTTTCCGTTTTATCTGAATTACATGTTGTACGAGTCACTTAGATTTTACAAATACGTGTGCCGGGCTGTGAACGGCTCACATATTTGTAAAATCTAAGTGACTCGTACAACATGTAATTCAGATAAAACGGAAAAATCAACGATCTTATAGGGGGGTCGACTGTATTTTTCATGTCAGAATTCTTATATAAAAATGTACACAAGCTTATTTATTTTTCATGAGAAATTTTGGCGATGGAAAATATGTAATTATCCTGCGAGTTGTTTTTATATTTCTCTCCTTTTGTTGGAAATATTATAACAATAAGAGTATGGATATGCAGTACACCGTAAGTACACCGTATAAGTACAGTGTGGTATACATTATAATAACAGCAAATTTACATAACATCATTTGTATACTTTTAATACCTATTGTATCCAAAAAATAAATATATAAGGCCCAGATGGATTTAAGATGATCACTCCCACATATAATAAACCCTCATATAAAGTAGTAAGAAAAAATATTAGGTTGATGCAAAAGTTTCTGAAATTTTCTGGATCTCTGTAGAATATTCGAAATTGTTCTTCGATTGTTCATATGTCGAAGATGGCATTTAGAAGTTTCTTATGGGGTATGTAAATGGATAGTGTCGAGATGCTCAATCATAAGTGAAAAGATATTCTTCTGTGTGGCGATATCAACTTCGCAAATACATCAAGTTTGTCATCGCTTCTCGTGACCCACATCAACTGTACATATACGCACTTTACGATTAAAGATTTGCTATAAAAGCAGCTGAATCTTATCGTAATACAGTGAAATCGTTTGGCAGGAATATTGTCTCCAAGTCTTCAATCTATGATTGGTTCAGTAAATTTAAAGCTAGGCAATATGAAGTCGAAGCATAAACCATGTTCAGGAAAGCATTTCCGTCCTATTAGTTGACGAGCTGCGGCAGCTGGTGGAAGCCAACCACGCCTGGACACTTGATTCTAATGTCCACCATATTATTTGATCCGCAAACCTTTCCAATCTTACTTGATTGGAAAGGTTTGCGGATCAACGTTTGGGTTCCCGAGAATCTTAACCTAAGATCTACCGGGTCAACCTTGACGCGTGTGAAGATGCTTGATCTCGACTGGGAGGTTCTCCCTCGTCCCCCGTATAGACCAGACATTGCCGCCATCTGACTACCATTTCTTCCACTCTATGAAACATTTCGTGGATGGAAAGCAGATGGTAAGGAAATGAAAATAGCACTTGAAGATTTTTTTCGAGTCAAAACAGCTTGAGTTTTATTCAGAAGGAATCCGTGACCAGTGGCGTACCGTAGTGGGGGCGGCAAAGTTTCACAATAAATAATAATAATATCTTGTAAAAATTTGAAATATCCCAATCTATACTTGCATCGCGCCTACGATAGTGCTATCGTCCGGACAGTCCGGGAATCGGCTCGCCGTCCGAGTGAACTAGTAATTTTTTTTATCCAAGGAAATCCTGCGAAACCTGTTGACCTTTTTTTCTTACTTGTACGATTCATTCGCGTTCATATACACCACTAATATCCAATAGAACTATTTTAAACAGGTCGCTGCACGACCACCGAATTTTTCATCGCTTGTTCTGTGACAAAACTGAAGTTTGGTCTTTTAAATTGAAATACCTAAATAAGGGGAGGCCGAAATTTTTCTCCGCCCCGGGCTTATGACACCCACGGTACGCCACTGTCCGTGACCTGCCCAATCCATTGAAGATAGTGCTTGAATACAATAGCAATTATTTTCTTGAATAAATTACTTTTTGTTTTTGAAATAATTGTTGTACTGTAAAACTCTAGAAACTTCAGAAATTTTTAAATCAACCCGATATATATTTTATTTATTATTGGGTTGATGCAAAATTTATTTTTACTCTTCTTCTCATTTCGTTACTTTATTAGTAAAAGTTTAAGAAATTCTATCACCGCGGGACTGACAGAAAATGAACGTTAAACTGGAAATTCGTCATAAATATGTTCGCACAACTCAAAAATTTTGTTCTGTAATCTTAGAGATTGGGTCGCGGAAAATCTGAAAATTGATTACAGTAGAACCTCGAAAACTCGTCCCTCGATAACTTAGCACTCCGGATAACTGGTCCACACCTTGGCAGGGCGAAAAAATCCTTAGTTAATTAATTTTCATTATAGACAGCTTTATAAAAGTATAAAAGCTCTCATAAAGTATTTTTCTGAGGTCTGTCTTATCAGGTAAATTACTGTACACAGTGTATTCATTAATTTTCATTTTCATGTAGTGGCTCTATGCCTTCATAAAGGACGTACTTTTCCTTTGTTTAAGGGTATTTGGGCAGTTTATTCTCTGTTATATTCTTCTCAAGTAAACAATAACAAGTTACAGTACAGTATTTTCTGAGGAAATACTCGTACTTATTTTTTTTAACCCCATTCCG
>NW_019384344.1:940780-993532 GCF_000671375.1 Centruroides sculpturatus
TAAAGGATTAAAAATATATATATATATATATATATAATTAAAAATCATATAATAAAATAAAAATATTCATGTTAAACTCGAAAAATTTAATTTTTATTCTGGTATTTTCTATAGCTTAATTAATATGTGATTAAGTGCAACATAATTCGCAAAAGTGGGTGACAGAATTGGACTGGAAAATAGTCGTATTTATTTCGGGCTCAGTTCTCTCAATCAGATCGCCTTCCAATGTGAACCCACGATAGACATGAGAGAAAAGACCCTCTTAGTGCTTATAGAGCGAAAAGAGGGGGGGAAACAAGTTAGATAAGGTACAGTTTAGAAATATAAATTTCTATTTTTACTAAAAATATTGAAAAATAAATATCTCTACAACGTTTGAATACCGCTACTTTAAAGACCATAATTCCATAATTTCGAGAAATACAAAAATATTAATTTCCCATAACTCAGAATTCCAATGTGATTCGAAAAAAAAAGCTGATGAGAATTATCGGAATATATATTTATAAAGTTAGAAGCAACTTAACAACGATTACGTAATTCCACTGTATTAATCTATGACCTTAAGTGATGCTTATCTATCATTTTTACAATTTAACAGTATTTAAATAATAATATAGAAATCAAGATATAATAAAAATCAGAGCATCTAAATATGAAAATTTATTTTAAAAAACTCGTTTTTGATCAAAATTATAGTTAAAAATACAAAACTTTCGTTTTCATTTCTGTTCCCTGTGTCCTAGGGACATACAATGAACATGAAAAAGTTTTCTAAGTTGAGAATAGCCGAGTATAGGGCCATGGTGTCCGATATATTAGATCAAATCTCCAGTGAAAATTTGAGTCGACCTAAATTTTAACTCGAATAGTTGGAGCATTAAAAGTAGAAAGTGCCATTAATGCCTCAACCGTACGATCGTCAATGCGAAACTTCAACATACTTGAGTCTTGAACTGCGGAAATCTAATGTACAGTATTATTGATAATGAGGAGATTGTGCGTTTCCGCTATCAGAGCCTATCCAAATATAAACTATGACGTTATCTCTTACACTTAACAAAATTTGCTGATTTATTGGATGAATAGAATAGTTAGTATTACGGATTTTTCTTTATCAACAGAATTATTATTATTAATTTTGCATATTGCGATTTAATTTCTTATTTTATTTAAAAATTTTTCCGAAGTCTTGGTGAATTGCAATATCACACATATAGGAAGAAATAAATAATTTTGATTTAGCCTTCATCAGACTTTCTTCAAAAGGATGCTGTCATTGATAATATTAAATATTCTGTCATTGACCTGCCAGCAAAAACTTGTAGAGGGAAAGAATGTTTTGCTGATAATTGGTAAGATTTATAAATATATATTATATATATAAAGTTTTGTTAATTGACATAATGTTCAGTTTCATTATTTATGTACAGTACATGTAAAGTATTTCTAAATATATACTATTTAAGAATATAAAATTTAAAAATTATATTGTCCAACACATCCTTATTCCTGTTTTCTTATAATCATAACTGATATAATACATAACAGATATCTAAATATTTATATGTAATAAAATTGTTATCTAAATCCACTAGTTACTGATTCTTTCAATTGTAAACATTAGGTTTAAAGCTTATATATTTTCAAAATCTGTGAATAATACAAATATAAAAAATATCTAAATATATTTACCTTTAAACATTATTAACTTAAAACACATTAAATATTAAATAAACTCCAATTAAAAATTATATGTTGGAAAAATAATTGTAAATTGTATTAATTTATTAATCATAAATGACAATGAAGGTTTGTTGTACATACAATAAAATGAATTACATAAAAAGTTATAAAATTTCCAATATCCAATGGATTGTTACAAATTATTAAAAGTTAAAATTTAATAAGAAATTAATTCTTAAAGTTAATTATTTTAGAATTAACAAAATATGATTTATTAAATCTTTTAATATTTCCTTTAACAAAATATTTTAATACTTCAAAAATATATTTACTTTACTTAAGTATGTAATACAAATCATCCATTTAATTAAAAAGTTTGTAAATAATGCAGTTAAGATATTAGAGATATAGATAAACTTCATTAACTTTTTATTATATTGAATAAAAATGTTGATTTAATCATATAATAATTTTCTTTTTAGCTGATGATGCTGGATTAGAAACTGAAATATATAATAATTCTGTTTGCAAGACACCTAATTTAGATAGGCTTTCAAAGCGTAGCATTATATTCAAAAATGCATTCACATCTGTTAGCAGTTGTTCTCCTAGTAGATCAGCTATATTAACTGGATTGCCTCAACATCAGAATGGAATGTATGGATTATATCAGGCAATGCACCATTTTAGTACTTTTGATGCAGTGAAGAGTCTCCCTTTTCTTCTCCGCAAGCACAATATTTTTACAGGTATTAATTTTTTTTTCTTAATTAAATTTGTGTAATATCTATTTTGATTTTAAAATGTTTCATTAAGTAATTTTTGTAATTTAAGTAGCAAATCATTTTATTAGTTTTAATTTTTACCATAGGTATAATTGGTAAAAAGCATGTTGGACCTGAAAAGGTTTATCCATTTGATTTTGCTTATACAGAAGAACCTGTAAAACTCTAGAAACTTCAGAAATTTTTAAATCAACCCGATATATATTTATTTATTTATTATTGGGTTGATGCAAAATTTATTTTTACTCTTCTTCTCATTTCGTTACTTTATTAGTAAAAGTTTAAGAAATTCTATCACCGCGGGACTGACAGAAAATGAACGTTAAACTGGAAATTCGTCATAAATATGTTCGCACAACTCAAAAATTTTGTTCTGTAATCTTAGAGATTGGGTCGCGGAAAATCTGAAAATTGATTACAGTAGAACCTCGAAAACTCGTCCCTCGATAACTTAGCACTCCGGATAACTGGTCCACACCTTGGCAGGGCGAAAAAATCCTTAGTTAATTAATTTTCATTATAGACAGCTTTATAAAAGTATAAAAGCTCTCANATTTTATTAGTTTTAATTTTTACCATAGGTATAATTGGTAAAAAGCATGTTGGACCTGAAAAGGTTTATCCATTTGATTTTGCTTATACAGAAGAACACCATTCTATTTTACAAGTTGGAAGAAATATTACACGAATAAAAGAACTAGTGAAAAAATTTTTTCAAAAAGTTAATTCAAGGTTTGTGTATTATAAATAAATTTTATATGAATTAAAATGAAAGTAAATAGCATAGAAACATCTATAACTAAATAGCAAAAATTAATAAATCCATTTATCAGGACTCTATATAAAGTTTGAAATTCTAAATAAATTTAGTCAATTATTATTAACTATATTTTTTTCTAGGCAGTGTTTTACTTTTGGTCACTTCATAACTTTTTCAAGTAGTTTTGTACCTTTAAATTAATTAAAATATCTATAACCATAAGGCAGATAAAATATCTATAACCATAAGGCAGACATTGGTGTGATAAGCCAATTATCATTGGCTTATCACACCAATGATAATGGGCACAAATGCTCAAGAATCAAAGTAAAAATTTAATAAAACAAAAAGGGGGGTACAATAAGATGATTACATAAGTATAAAAACCATAAAAATCCAAAATGCATTTCAGACTATTTTCCAATGGAAAAATAGTCCCTCATCAGTTGGTAATAGCGAGAGGTCTTAATATATTTAAAATTATACAAGATGAAAAAATATCAAATTTAAAATTAAACTTAAAATATGCCTAAAACTATACAATATAAAGATGAAACCATCGTCATGACTGTATAAGCAGTAAGCATTATCAATGTAGACAGGATTAACATTTCTTCCTAATGGTAACATGATGAACAGGGTGCTGATACAAAAATAGTTATGAGTTAGCCAAAATATTGGTTAACAGTAATTTTGTACCTACAGTCGACCCCCCTATAATTACGGTCCCTATAAAACTATGAAAAAATATACGTATTTTGGAAATGTTGAGTCGGATTAGTGTAGAATCGATTAATTTTATGGAAGAAAACCTTTCAATCAGCTGTAGTCCATAAACTTGACACGTGTCGGGCTGTGATTGGAACGACTTGTAAGAAATCGGATTCCTAATAAATTGGAACGTATCTATATCTTATAGGGGGGTCGACTGTATTGTTCATTCTGTGCATTCCAATTTAGAACATTGTTGGTCTGAAGCAAACATGTGTAAGATCAAAAGCATTTGTTGAATTTACATTAAATATAACAATTAAAACTTTGACAATCCCAGTAAATAATTTAATTATAGACATCAATCTAGTTAACATGAAGTTAATTTTGTTTAATGGGCATGGTTTAAAAGTGTTTTTTATAATGTAGTCATATAACTTTCATGTTTTTTTTTTTTTTTCATTATTTCCAAATGGAGGGTACCCATCTCGATTATATTATAAGATTCATACCAAAAATTCCGCAATAATTCAACTTCCTTCAGACCAATCTTCATTTGCTTCACTCTCCTCTCAGCTCAACCTGTATTCCAACTTGCTTCACTCAATCCTGCTTGCTTTTCTCCTCCTTAGGCTAACCCTCCCTTTGCTTTGCTACTTGTTCAAAAATTTTGTGACAATTCATTGATTCCCAGTGCTGCCATTTGTTTCTTCAGACAAAACTGTTGTAATGATTTTAATATAAGTATTTTATATATATATATAGAATAGATATAAAATAGTATTTCCAAAATTTAATATGTAATTATATTTTTAATTCTTATTTTTACTTAGACCATTCTTTTTATATGTGGGTTTTCATGATCCTCATCGCTGTGGTCACACTCATCCTGAATATGGTGCATTTTGTGAAAAATTTGGTAATGGAGAGCCAGGGATGGGAAATATTCCAGACTGGACACCTACTTATTATTCACCCAATGATGTTATTGTACCTTATTTTGTGCAAGATACTTCAGCTGCAAGAGCTGATATTGCAGCACAATATACAACAATTAGCAGACTAGATCAAGGTTGATTTACTTATCTATTCTTTTATATAAATTAAATATTATATAAGAATAAATATTTCTAAAATAAAAGTTTTTTAATAATTAAAGCTATTCTTTCTTTGTATTGTGTATTTTATTTTTATATTTTTCTGTTTTAGGAATTGGGATATTAATGGAAGAATTAAAAACTGCTGGAAAGTTGGATGATACATTGATTATCTATTCTTCTGATAATGGCATCCCATTTCCTAATGGCCGTACAAATTTATATGATTCAGGAATAATAGAACCATTTCTTTTAAGTAATCCTAAAGTTCATGAACAGTGGGGAAAGGTATGTTTATTAATTATTTATATATAAATTTTAATTCATTAAAACTAAATAATAAAACTATTTTATGAAATCAGTATGTAATTAGATATTTTTATAACATTTTATTTTCTAAGACTTTAACTAAGATTTCACTTAAGATCATAAGCTTAAACAGAAATTATTTTAAATTTTATTGTACAATATTCAGAGAACTTTTTGAATCAATGAATATTTAGATTATTCAATTGCCTTTCAGTTATACTTCTTATGGAAAGTGGTACTGATATTAATGCTGGAGACAATGTTGGTCATACTCCTCTGCACTATACTGGTTCAAAAAGATGTATTTTTTTTTTTATAAGTACACAGGTCATCTTTATATTCATATCTTGGCAATCATTACAGTTTGTTTAGCTGTATGTTTGGCAATATTGCACATTGGACCACCATATGTTTATGGTGGTCCAATTGGAAGCTAAAAAATGTTTGAGTAAAACTCTTTCATTACATAAATCAGTCTTCTATCATATTTTGTTTTGTACCATATTGTCAAGCTTTATCAAGTATATTTCCACATTATAATTCATATCACAATAATAATAAAGCATATTTTTCTTCTCTTTTGAAATATTGAATGTTTTGTAATGGGTTTAAAATTTTAAATGCTTTGAAGATTCGTTCAACAAGATGAAATTTTTGAAAATTCAACCACTATTATGGCAAGTTACAATAAAATAACATGTAACCAATGAGCACATACAACAATTACCATCTTTAATTTTATACTATACTACTTTGTCAGAAATAAATTATGAAATATATATAATAATAATAAACTATTTTATACATAAACATTATTTAAAAATTATATTGATAAAAGGCAGTTTTACAAACCTCTAATTTCTTATAGAAAACCAAGAAAGGATTACTAAGCTTATATAATGATCACTTGACAGTAAATACCAAACATTTATAGTTTCTTAATATAAAAATATTAAATATATTCAATATTTAATTACAAGAAATCTAAAATTTTTCCTTTATTTATAGAAATCATTTAAGCATTCTAACATTCTGTTGTGTGAGTTCATTAAATTTTTTATATTTAATTATTATTATTTTGTTCCACTTAGTCCTTGGAGATTTCTAAGTCTAATATTCTCTATGCCATATGGTCTCATGCCAACTCTCAATTATGTTCTTACCAGTGTTATGCTAGTGAGAACTTTGCCAGCCTACTTTCTTTGTATCCTGATCATTCCTAGTGTACGGATCCTGCCCCGCTGGTTCGTCACACAGAACTCGAACAATCAAATATTTCTACACCAAAAAAACTTTATTCTCTAATTCCATTTTTGGAGGTTGCCACTTCACCCTTCCTCTTCCTACCGTGTCCCGACCTACTCTCCCTGCCTTTTTCTCCCCTTGATTTTGACCCTTTGTCTAAATTTCCTATTACCCTGTGCATCGACATGTTATGAAAGTTTTCAGTTATCCCACCAATTGTTGGCAGGACCGTAATTTCCACCGTAGTTGCCTTTATATTGAAGATCATAGTTACTTCTTCCATAACCAACAGCGGAAGATGAGTATTTATTTGACACTGCGATGCGATTTGTGCTGCCTCGATCATGGCTGAACAGACGAACCACTGTTCATGACGAAGTTCATGATCAGTTCCCTGACCTTCTGAAAAGCACTGTGATCTTTGCAAATCATTGTATGTCTCATTTAGTGACTTTCCTTTACTTTTAAACTATAGATCACACACTCTCGCCATGTCGATGTTGTTAAACCAGCCTCAACCTGACAACAGACACTTATATGAGCTGTCGTGTCGGCATCCAGCGTCTGGAATAATCTATCCGGCATGATTAGTTGTTTTAAAGCTTCTAGGTCCTTCACTCTCCTCAACTCACAATAACACTCCCAAGCCAATGCTAACCTTGACATAAATTGCACATGAGTCTCATTGGGCCTACACATAGCACCTCAGAAGTTTTCCAGGCAGCATTGGGCTGACGATTCATATTCTCACAATACCAATTTCTTGATGCTTAAGTAGTCCCTTAATTTGTCTCTGGTTATGTAGAATACCATATTTTGACAAGTATAAGTCACACTTTTTTTACTACTTTTTGAGGCTCAAAATCATGGTGTGTCTTATACTCAACAAGTAACCATTTTTACAGTGAAATTATCTACAGTAGTGGTCCACTCTAGGGACCAACCTGTGCAGTGGTCCATTAAGCAGATGATCCCTCAACCGAATGGCTAGAGTACCTAGATTATCAGAGTAGCAACACACGAGTCATCGCCGCCATGCTCTGTTGACTGTCATCACGTGATCTCCAAGTTTACATTAAGAAATGACGATTATTTCAGTTTAATAAAGGTATCGATTCATCCATTCATCATATTCTTGAATAAAAAAACAAATAAAATGCATCTTTAGACAATCCCATTAAAAAAGTTTTTTTCTAAATTTTTTGTCTCAAAATAGGGATGCAACTTATACTCATCAAAATACGGTAATATGTTTGTGGCTTTTTCCCCCAGAATATTGATCAATATCTCGGCTTTCATATCCTCTGGTACATTCTTTGATTGAAATGCTTGCTATATGGATACAAAAAATAGGTTCCAATTTTTGGGCTTTGTTGGGACTGGCAGGTTTAACGTTTTCACACTTGATTAATTTCTCAATACTGATAACAGGCCCATCACCTGGGTAGCTGTATGCAAGGCTAGGATTATCGTTACTCGTCCTACTTTGAATATTAGCACATAAGCACCAGCTCCAACTCATGCTGGTGTTCCCTCTCTCTCTCTCTCGGTTTCTACCCGTGTCCTTTCAGCCTTTCTTGTTCTTCCTTTTGTTTCCTCTCTGTAGTGGTAGAGATCAAATTTTCCAACACAAAATCTGGGTCACTAGCAAAATTGCCACTTTTTATAATAAGTTCCCATAACTCCGATACCTTCAGATCATCGTCTATTGTGCCACGATCCGTAGATCCTTTTTAATCCCTTTATGCTTAGTATTCTGCTGTAGATTTCATTTCCGACAAAGTAAAAAGTTTTCCTACCTCTTCAGTGTAAAACCTGTATATTCCTCAAACCTTTGTGCCATGCTCAATTATCCACTCAGACCAGTCGTCGATCAACTCTTCTTATTCTGGATCGTAATCACTTTTTTCATGGATTGAATCTTGTCGATCTGGCTTCACTATCCTGTCGGCTGCGCCAATGTAGAGAATTCAATCTGATTTATGGATTCTGTCCCACCAGTTTGTCACACAGAACTTGAACAGTCAAATATTTCTACACACACAAAAAAACCATTCTCTAATTCCACTTTTGGAGGTCACCACTTCACCCTTAGCCAAACTTCATCAAATTTGCAACATGTTCTGATAAAGCACACTTTCTAAGTGTGCTTTACCAGAACATGTTGCAAATTTGGCAGCTGAAAGACTATCACATCTGCATATGAGAAGCATCAGAGATTCAATTATGTTCAGTTGTTGAATCCATTGTTATTTGCCTTCTGGTTTTATACATTTAAAATGGGAACCGTATTAAGCAATATTACCTGCATTTCTAATGGCTCTGTACTGTACAAATAACATGTTTGCTGCTTGCAGCATCAAAAATGCTATAATAAGTTTGGGACATTTTTTGTTTTTTACAGAAATGTTACCTTACCAGATTTGGTTGAATTTGAACTGTTAAATCTCTCTTCAGACTAAATTGAATTTGTTCTGAAAATGCATACATGCACATACTCAAAGTTGTACTGTATATGAAGTGAAACAATTCAATTTGTTCTTAAATAAATATTTTTACAGATATATAATAATTTGGCATCAATTTATTATAGATAGATTCATAGATGCATAAATTTGAACATGAATAGGGTAAGTGGTTTTCGATACAGTTAGTGTATGTACAGTATAAGTAGAATTATAATGAATTTTGTTACAGAACATATTACTAGATATCTTCTGAAACTAGTCTGTAGATCCCAATTTAGAAAATACTACACTACAATTATCATTTCATTTTTCTAATACATATTTTCTACTTTCCTTGACAATTGATCAAAAATGATCAGCCAGATTTTTTTACACCTTGACTTGGGACTTTGAAACACCAAGAAATACAAAAAGTTAGGGTTTTTCTGTATGTTTGGATGTAATTTTGTTCACCCACTTTGAAGCTTAATAACTCTTGTGCCTTTTGTTGAAATGTTATGAAATTTTGCAAGGAAGTTTGTGTATTAGGAAGAATTGATGCTATTAAATTTTGGTGGATAAAAAGGTCAAGGGGTGGGGAGAAAGAGGTGGGATCAGACTTAATGATTTTATTTGTTATTAGCATTTACAATTTTTTTTTATAAAACTCATCTCTATGCCATTTTATAATAATTAATAATATAAAAACTCAAAATTGTATGGCACCATCTGTTAACTTTTTTGCAAGTTTAGACTAAGTGTTTTTTTAACAATTTGTATTATTATTACTAAAAGTTATATTTTTAAATTCTGGATTAATAAATGTAATCTATTCCAATGTTTTAACAAATTCAAGTAATTAGTGTAATAGAGTTAGAATAGTATTTTAACAAATTTTCACTTAGTGTAATACAAAGTAAAATGAAATAAGATAAATTTATATAATAATTTTTTTTTTGTTTTATTTTTCCATTATTTTAAATTTTGTTACTTCAAAAATCAAGTTTATAATGAATTAATTTTATGTTTCCATGTATTATTATACATTAACAAAACTCTTTTTAACAGGTTTCTGAAGTTTTGGTAAGTCATCTGGATATTACTCCAACAATTTTAGATTGGTTTAATGTGCCATATCCAAATTATGAAATTTTTTCACAACCTGTCTCTCTTAGTGGAAAGTCATTATTACCTTATTCAACAAATAAACCACAAAACAAAACTCCCAAGTTTATTTTTTCTAGTCACAGTCTTCATGAAATTACCATGTATTATCCAATGAGATCTGTAAGAAGCAAACAGTATAAATTAATACATAATTTAAATTATAAAATGCCTTTTCCAGTTGATCAAGATTTTTATATATCTCCTACTTTTCAAGATTTATTATATAGGACTCATAATAATATTTCCACTCATTGGTTTAAAGAGTTGAAACATTACTACTACAGACCAGAATGGGAACTTTATGATATAATTAATGATTCTAAAGAAACAAATAATTTAATAAATCAATCAAAATATGCTAATGTGACTAAAATTCTTAAAAAATCTCTCATAAAATGGCAAAACGAAACTAATGATCCTTGGCTATGTTCCCCTGGAAGTGTATTGGAAAATATTAAGTATTATAGAATGCAGTCTCATTGTATGCCTTTATATAATGATGTGTAATTATATATAATGTCAATATAAAAAAAAATATTTTGAGTTCAATTAACTGGAAACACTTTTTTATTTAAGCAAAATTGCATAATAATTAACTTTTCAGCAGTGGGTTATGTAATGGAGAATAAACGTGGGAAATTTTTAAAGTATTTTTCCATGCATTTTTTCTCATTACCGTTTCAGAAAAAGATTTTGTAAACAGTTATGTCTAGTAAAGAAAAATCTTTTCTTATTATTACATAATTCCTTTTTTTAATGTGAATTTTTTTTTTCGCGGTAGTTAGTTTTCAGCAATATCTGCAAAAGAACTTTGCGGATATATCCATCCTTCACACTGCCACACGATCGTCCTTGACGGATGTATCCATCGGTCACTCCTGAGTGGTTAATGAAGGTGCCACATATTCTTAGTGATTGATTTCAACGGACTATGATTAAAGAGTGTAGGATTTTGTTCTGGATTTGGAAGCCAGAAATAATTATAATTTCCACTCAAATAAATGGCATTAACTAAACTTTTAACATGGTTTAGTATTTTATGTTTGTGGCTATTACTTTTTATCTTCTGGTCAGTACAAATTTTACAAAACACACTTTAAAATATGTAACCAGCAAACAAGTGAATGATTAGATTAATTAATCCATAAAACACTGTAAAATGTATTCTATTCACTTTCAATATGAAGATGGCCTAAATTATATTGAAAACATTTCATATTAAATATATTTTTTGTCAACCTGAAAAAATATAAATTAATCCAAAAACATATTACAAATTTTATGCACAGAATTATCATAAAAGTGTTTTCTTAATTTCTAACATCCTTTACACACTTCAGGAACAATCTGTCTGACGGTGGAGTCAACTTTCCTGTATAGGCTACTTCCCCCGCTTCAATATGTATATATGGTAAAAAATATTCCCAGGCTTTTGGCACAATCTTATAAAATTAACAATTAAGGCATTTAATTGTTAATCCAAAAACACTGATAATTTATCAATTCTAAAATGTATACTTCAAAATTTTGTATGATTTACTTATAGTGTAGTAAAGCTTTTTTCTAACTTAATGCAATATTATGTAATAAAATCATGTAGCTAAGTAACACATACAATGTAAGAAGATATTGTGTTAAAAATGTTAAATATCTGATTTATTGTATATTAGAAATACTTATCTCGGAAGTTTGTGTTCATTAATCTCAAACCAAACTTGAAATTCATTTCATGTCAGCTGGAATAAAATTTTAAAGTAATTTTCAATTGATACTGAAAATGAATTAATTTTATATATCAAATTATATGAGGTGGTTTCAAAAAGTTCGTGGAAAAAGGATAGTATGAAAAAAAACGATTTCAGTTATGATGTTTATTTTTCAACATATGCTCTATTAAGGTCGATACACTTCTGCAAACATTGACACCAGCCTTTAATTCCGTCTGGGTAGAACTGAGGGTCTTGTGATCTGAACCATGTCAGAGCAGCTCTTTTTACATCTTCAACTGGCGGAAAATTCGTACCTTTCAGTGACTTATCCATTTGTAGGTTGTTGACTTCTTTGGAGCATTATCACCATAAATTTGTTCCAGAGCATCAATGATTTGCCTATTCTTCCAACCAAGTTTTACCATAAACTTTGTTTGTTCTGGTCTTGATTTTGTGGATTCCATGTTGCTTGAATGGTGCCTGACTTTCAACTGGTGGCACTGTGTTCTTACCTGCATTTAAGGGTTCATGTTTGAACATGTTATAACACGTTGATACAAGAATGTTCAGGTGCATTGAAATCAAAATTCTTCCAAACAATTTTTAGTTACAGACTTTTTCCACAAACTTTTTGAAGCCCCACGTATAGTTTAAATAAAAACAAGATTAAAATCTCATAATTTATTTATTTATTTTTTTAGTAAAGTTTGTAATTTACAGAATATACAATTTATCAATCTGAAATGAATAATAATACAATATTAAAAACTAAACTTCTTAATTTTTACAGCACCTTTAAATTTCTTTCAAAACTAAAGACAAGTTTTGAATTACAGTACTCTATTCTTATCTTCAAATGGAAAACTTGAGCATAACAATCAGTTTTGAGAAATGAAATTCAATATAAAGTATAATAAATTAGTAAAAGCATTTTTTTAAAAAAAGAAAAACAGCAATAAACTATCATAAGGATGAAAAACAACTTTAACAAAGGAACTGAATGATACATATAAACAAATTTATAAAGTGGGATCATATAAATAATGTTTTTTTGATTACAAAATTTATAGCATTGAATATCTACAAATCTGGAAGCAAATATTATTTTCAAGAGATTATTATAATTTAATATTTTTAATTATTGAAATGTAGTGCTATATTTAAAAAGTTTTGATTTTCAATTATATATAGCTTATAAAGTTAAACTAAATATTTGCTTCAAGATTCACATATTCCCTCCCATGAAAAATCTGTCTACATATAAATATTAACAGTTTAAAAATTAATCTACTACTAATTTTTTGTCCCTGTAACCTATATTAAAAATAATTTTAAAAATCAAAGAATTAAAATTTGAAATTTTGTGACCTTAATAAGAACTAATGATCATACAGAAAAGGGACAATCATTTCCATCTGAACAGAACATGATTTAAATCTAGAAGCACAGCTTCAAAAATAATGACACAAAATGTTTCAAACATAATTATATCACCAAAATTTTGCAACAATATTTAACAAAATTTATTTTACATTAGAAATGATACTAAAGTTCATTCTACAGTAGTTCTGTGATTACCCCAACCATGAAAACATTTTGTAAATCTTTTGGATTCCTTTCCTTTTAGAGTCAGCATCAATTTTCGTGGACGGTCTGGTTGTTTGACCCGAAGATTTTGTACGTAAACCTTTCAAAACAAAATGTTAATTTAATTATCTGTTTCTAATAAATATATGTAATAATACATTATAATAGCAGCAGCTTTTTACCTGTGCACTTTTATATGCCAGTTTGATTTCCACTTCACTACATTTGGAGCCAACCCATAAAAACACTTGATTTCCATTATCAAGAATCATTATATCGTCATCTGCTAAATCATCCTGACAAAAATCTGAGCATTTTTCTGAAATTGAGAAATAGCCTTTTTCGTTTGAACAGCGGAATAAGCGTGTGTATTGCATGAATTCTGCATCCTAATAAAAAAAATTATTTTGGGTTATATAATTTTTGCTATTTAATATAAATATACTTTAAGAGTAAATGTGACAGACCTTATCATATTCCTTCTTTCCACCAAGACCCACCCAAAAGAAATTTTCTGGTTCATTTCCTTCATTTATTATTTGAATACTGTGAGTTTCCTATAAATATTATTTTTAAATAATATGAAATAGTTTTCTAACAAATAATAATAATCCATATTATTGTTATATAACCAATTACAAATGCTATATATTAAATTACTAATATTCATTAAATATTTTTATGTATTAACTAATTTTCTACAGTACAACAATACTCATTGTTTTTAACTAATATTTCCTATATTATTTATAAAAACATTCCACAGGAACTTCATTAAATACAAGAGCATATATGCATTTTGGATATTTACACCCCTCATCAGTTCAAGTGTCTGATAACATAAATGATATATTTTAATATATGTTGCAATAGTACATTGCAAACAAATTCTAATCAATAATCACTTAGTAGGTACAACAAACTTTCTTGTTTGTTGTAGTTTTTGTATAACTAGGTATTTATATGTGCTACTTAATATATTAATTTATATTAAAAAGTTAACTTGATTGCAACTTTATAATTGTAGGTATCTGTGGAGAATCAGGCATTGAACGAGTTGCAGTTGAAGGCAAAGTTAGATTAACAAAATATTAGAGGAATACACTTGCAAAAATCAATTTAATGCTGATGAATGACTTTTAACAAGTTCTAACCAAATGCCTTGTTTTGAAAGTGGGATTGTTGCAAAAGAAGAAAAAAAGTGGTTTAATGTTCTTTTATGTTTCTATGGGAGAAAAACTAAAACCTTTGGTTATTCAGAGAAAATATCAAACTGAAAAAAATCTTCTGGTAGTTTAGCATTGGAACAAAAAAGCTTAGATGACATCAATAATGAAATAAAAGCATAACTTTTCTTTTTTGTCTATTTTTTTAATACATAATGCCTCAAGCTACAAGAACACAGTATCATTTAGTAATGCAAAAGTTAAATTTTTGTAGCCTAGTTTACAAGTGTGTTAGTGAAATGCAATCTTTAGATCAGGGTATAATTCAATGTGCCATAGATGCTTACTGGAAAAAATGCTGTAATTTTTAAATAAACTGAAGTTTGTTAATCAGTGGCTGATTTAAATAAGAATGTAAATGGTCTGGACACAACTAGATGGATTCATTCAATCTGGAAGAACTATTTCCATTGAAAAAAAAAAAACTGTTTTAAAATCTGAATTTCTCAACACTGAATTCAATGAAGATTTACTGGAAGATAATACCTTATTTTTTTTTTATTTAACCAAACGACCCTATGACCATTGGCCTTTTTCAAGGGTCAAAAAAAAAAAAAGATGCAGACATATAATATATACAATTAATAAAACAAAAAAAAAAACAAAGAGAGAGAATAATAATAAAATAAAAATACAACTAATCGCAGCTCAATATTTTTACAGTCCATTTAAATTGCCCATAAGTACTCAAATCTTTGTATTCTTCTTTTAAAGCATTCCAGTTATATATAAGTTGATAGATTGGTGCATCTCGTCCAAAACAGTGCTTAACTTTTGGTAGAATCAAATTTTTCCATCGATAGTTGTAGTTAGAAGGCCTAAGGCATTTATTTAATTCATCACTTATATAAGATTCTTTCTTGCTCACCTTTATTAGTTTAAAACTTTCTAGAAGAACTTGTTTTTTATATAAAGCTTTTATTTGATCAATTTTGATCTGGTTATAAAAAGAAGTGACAGAAGAATCATAAGGTAACTTATATAATGTTCTTATAAAGTTATTTTGTATAACTTGCAACCTACTCAATACAAAAGAAGCTGCACCCCATACGGAAATACCATATCAAAGTTTAGGTTCCATGCAAGCGTGATATAAGTGCAAAACAGTCTGAAAATTTAAAAAACTTATTATTCTTTTCAGTATTCCAATAAATCTAGATAAAGACAGTGTTAAATTATTTATATGATTATTCCTTCGTAATTTATCATCAATTTCGATACCTAAATATTTTACAGTATTAACTCTATGAATACGTTCATTATTTATTCTAACTTGTATATCTTCTAAATTAACATTTTTTTTTTTTGTTTGATAAACAAATATACAGGTAACTCCCATATAACACGGTAGTTACGCTCCAAAAAATTGCCGTGTTATGCGAATCAAAGAACTAGTATGAAAAGGAGGGTTAGGTTCCAAAAATTAAAAAACATGCTACTATATTTTCATAATTAAGTTAAATATCTTTGTTAAAATTTTCTTAAGTGATACATATTAATATAAATTAAACAATGTTTTCTTTGTCATCACTAAAAAAACTATTAACCAAGAGTGTTTTATTTTTGGTAAGTTATTGTTATCCTCTGAGCATTTTTCTGCATTATTTTCAGATTCATGCTTTACCTTTTGCAAAAAGTGTATGTAATTTTAGATTGCTTGCTTCTAGTTAAAAGATCTCTATAAATTTCCTTATATGGTTCTAAGCACTTATGGAATAAGGGAAAAACATCTGGCAACACCAGAAACAGAAGCATCAAGATATGGCAAAATTGAAACAATTTTCGCAAAGGACCATGTGTATGGAGATAAGAAAAGAAAATTTACATACTTAAGTACTAATAGTTCACGAAAATTATTATTTTCGTGAACTATTAGTACTTAAGTATGTAGAAATTTATTACATTTCATGTTGTACGAGGGTTTTACCCATTTCTTGAATCATGTCAGAGTGAATCCGTGCTATAAAAGTACCATGTTATACGGGGAATGGTACCAATTCTCGAACCGTGTTAGAGTGAATCCGTGCTATAGAAGTGCCGTGTTATACGGGGGTTACCTGTATTTTGTTTTATTTTCATTTACACTTAAGTTATTATTTTCCATGTACTTACTTAATTTAGATAGCAAAGAATTTATATTATTTTCAACCAAATGAAGATTCCAATCCACATATGTTATAACAATATCATCTGCATACAATATATTATTCTCGGGAATAGTCTCTACAATATCATTTATATAAATACAGTAGAGCGTCGATTTTCCGAAAGTCAATCAACCGAAAGAATTCCAGTCGGCAAATTTAAATTTTTGCCAGAGCTGTGGCGCTTCAATCTTCGGCTATGTCTGGGCTACTCAAATATTTTACATTTTTGATACTAAATTAACATTTGAACTATAATTTTTTATTATTTTCATATTTTTCAATATATTTATTTTGTTTGTACAAAATAATAAAATAATTTTTAACGATACAATAGTCTTTGTTAGGCTTAATATCGACGAAAATTCAACGCGAAGCGACACGCAACGGATAAAAATTTCGACATCCGATACGTTAAACTATTTTTTCGTATTGTAAATCAGTTATCCGAAATATCAGTTATCCGGACAACCCCAGTCCCCAATTGATTCGGAAAATTGACGCTCTACTGTATTAAGAAGTAGAGGGCTAAATGAACTAAATAAACTGTTTAAAACAAATATACAGTAATTAATCTTTATTTCTGCTAAATCCCCATCAATGAACATAGACCAGCTAATTTGCATTTAAATAATGTTACAATTGCAGTATTTCTGAAACAACTGATTATTTTAACCTCACTTTAGCCTGCAGTGATCCTGTCAATGATATAAGGTGCGCTTTTAGTTTTATTTACGAACCTTTGCATTTTGTCTACAATGGCCAGAGGAAAAGCTGTTTCAGAAGATGTAAGGAATGCTATCATTGCTAAACACAATTGTGGCATGTCTGAGAGAGCTATTAGTAAAGAGTTAATGTTACAACAGTGCACCAGATTATTGTTAATTACACTAACCATGACCATGTTATACCTAACAAAGCTGCTGGACATCAGTGAAAAACTTCAAAAGTTGATGATAGGAGTTTGAAAAAAATCATAAAAACAACTGCTGTGCCACAGCATTTGATGTAACTACAATATGGAATGATACAACTGGAAAGAATGTATCTGTTTCGACAACATGTAGGAGACTGCAACAGCTGCATTTCCGGTTCTATGCAGCAGTTAACAGCACATCAAAAGAAGAAATCTTCTTTTGATGTGCTGTTAACAAATGGGTACAGTGGGCCAAAGAACATCTTTCCTGGTCTCAACAAAAGTGGCATGAAATTCTGTGGTCTGATGAATCAAAATTTGAATTATCAGCAACAGACAAAAGCAAATATGTCATTCGATCTGCCAATGAAGCTAATAATCCATTGTTGTTAACCTATTCAATGTTGAAATTCTTATTTGTTGCCTGAGATGCCACGTTGAATTTTCGTCGATGTTAAGCCTAAATTTTTTTTAAAAAATAATAATTGTGTTTACTGTATCGTAAAAAATTATTTTTTTTATGTTTCACAAACAAAATAAATATATTGAATAATATAGAAACAAAAAAAAATTATATTTGAAAAGTTCATTTTAATATAAAAATTGTGACGCATAGTGACAACTAGTATCAAAAACATTCTGATGGAAACACGAAAATATTCAGGATCGCCCACGCAGGTCAATGAGGTCAACACGAATATTTTCAGGAACAATGTAGGACAGGTTAAACTGCTCAGTGAAGTTTCCCGCCAGAGTTATGGTTTGGGGGTGTATGAGCATCAGTTGTCATTTGTTGATGGAACACTTGCTTTAGAGCAATACATTAACATTCTACAACAGTGTTTACTTCCGTCCATAAGAAAGCTATATCCAAACAGAACCTGCATTTTCCAGCAGGATGGGGCCATGTGTCATACAAGCAGAAAAACAAAACAGTGGCTTGCAGAAAAGAACAGAAGTTCTTCCTTGGCCATCCAACAGCCCAGATCTTTCACCAATTAAGAATGTATGGAACATTATGAAGAGACATCTACAAAAAATGCCTTCAGACAGTTGAAGGACTAAAAGCTTCCATCCTAACTATCTGGAATTCCATAATGGCAGATGAACACCTAGTCAACAACATACTGAAACATATGGAAGGTTTTTGGCCGCAAAAGGTGATTCAATAAAATAGAATGTTTAATATGTTCATTGATGGGGTGATGCAGCAGTCTATGTTTTTTGATGCCTGTGACTCAAGTTTGACTGGCTCAATTTTGTTAAACTTGAAGACATACAGTAATTAATCTTTATTTTTGCTAAATATCAACTTGATATTGGTTTTAAATTATGTAAAACATTCATGCAATAAATCAAAGCTACTTCTTTTAAAACCTATCTGTTGGATGGCATGTTAACTATGGCCTGGTCTAAGTTTAGTGGTGACTACTATACAAACTGTGAGTAAACCTATCATAATTCATAACACTACACTAAAAATATAAAAGAATTAATTGCTTTTGAATCAAATAAAAATGATGAATGCACTGCTAGAGCCTTGTTTGATATGTATAATAAATTTAAATCAAAGTAGATTGAGTCAAAAATGACCCTAATCATAGTAATTCGAACACAAATCAATTATTGTATTTATTCAGACACTTTTGCCCAGTGTCTGAATAAATACAATAATTGATTTGTGTTCGAATTACTAAAAATTACTGGCATGGTTTCAAAAATACCAGACCCTAATCATGTTTATCAGCCTATTTCTTTATCACTTTATCAAATTATGTTAAACTTACATATTTAATTAGATTTATAATGTATACCATAAATTAGTATGGTGCCAAGTGTGTACAAAGTTATAAATTAATCTATTTATTATATGTTATTTCTTTCTTTGCAATGGATTTTGTGTTTTCTTGATTACTTACCAAAATAATGCAAAAATTAATAACTTACACTATCATACATTTGCATTGCAAGTTCTTCAGCTAATTTTGCTTCATCTTCATCTGCTTTTTGCCCAATCCAAACATAAACAATTCCAGAATTCTCTTGATCAAAAGGCACTTTTAATATATAACTAATAAAAAAAAAAAACATTTAAACATTATTAGTAACTAATAACAACAACACATTGAAGAAAAATTAATCTTTATGTATTTTTAAATTTATCAAGACTTACCAAAATTCTGAATTTAATAATGATGCATCCGTTTGAATCTATAAATAAATATTTTATGAAGCTAATTCAAATTGAAATGAAACATAAATTATAGAGTAATACTTCAATTTTAGAGACTTTACATTATAAATTAATTTAGTTTTATAATCACAATATGATCATAATTAAAGTATAGCCAATTTTTCAACTGTTTTTGATCTTTTAATCAATAAATACTGTTTGTGTTATTTTGTATTAGCCAGTTAAATAAATATTGGTTTTATGTTGTTTTTGAAACCGTGTTTTGCGAATATATTGGACTTCGAACTCACATTTGAGAGTTATAAATAAACACTTGGCTTTATTTCCATCATTTTTAGTTGATACGTTACAACAGCACGTTTCGAGCATAAAGCCCCTCATCAGTCAACTAAAAAATACAATTTTTAAAATAATGTATATTTCTTATCATATCCATTTTTAATCTGTTATACATACAAGGTCTTAATTGGCGCGCACAACTTATTTTACAATAAGTGGAGTAATTTCATCAAAATTTGCTATAAATGATCTTTTACTTATTTGACAATATCCAGAAGTTTTAGACATAATCACATATATATCTCAAATAGAAATAAAAAACAATAATGTAAAAAATTGTCTATTTCTATTTGAGATATATATGTGATTATGTCTAAAACTTCTGGATATTGTCAAATAAGTAAAAGATCATTTATAGCAAATTTTGATGAAATTACTCCACTTATTGTAAAATAAGTTGTGCGCACCAATTAAGACCTTGTATGTATAACAGATTAAAAATGGATATGATAAGAAATATACATTATTTTAATTCTGTTTTGTAAGATATTTTATGTAATAATTTTAAAAATTATATTTTTTAGTTGACTGATGCCCGAAATGTGCTGTTGTCACATATCAACTNTCGCTGGACCTTGTGTATGAGACAAAGGAACAATGAACTTACCGTTTTCTCTTCCTTTCAAGTTGAACCTTGCCGTCGTTTCTTTCTTTGTTCTTTTCTTTTTATTCAGATGTGATGAACCTCTGTCCTCACTGGTGGCTCCAATTTGTTACGGCTAACGGGAATCTTAGCCAGGTACAAGTTCAATGTGATGAGTCAGTACCCCAAGGTTCAAATCTATTCTGGGGTATACGTTCGTTCTTCTTGCTTCTTGCACTCGTCGACGTCCTCACAACCAGAGACCAAGCCAAAGAGTGACTGACCCTGCGGTTCCTCTCGTACCGCGCAGGGTTATTCTCCCAACGACTTCCGTTTTCGCGGTTAGGGGTCTTCCGCCTTAGGGGCGTTTAGTCATAATCCAACGAACAATTGCTTCGTGCCACTGGCAACTCGACCAATCACATGTATGGTACAAAGTGTCCGTTACAGTAATTTCTTAAAAATTTTAGCAAATATAAATTTTTTGCAAACATTGCATTAAAAACATATTTCTTTCAGTTTTGTATCTACTTAAAATTTGTCATTTAAATTGTGTTTCCTTTGAATTTTTACATTATGCTAGTAATTATTTATTATAAAGCTGAAACAAGTGATATTTCCAGTTAAGCACATACTCAGTGGCTTTTTCTTTATAATAACTCAAGAATCATTATAACATAAATTATAACACAATTATATATAAAAAATAAAGACAATAATAAAAGTCAACAATTTTGATATAACAAAGTTAATTAAAACATTATTCTGTCTTCACCATTTCATGATTTAAAATCTTAATTCAGCTATACATAATTGTTTTAGATTCTAACAAAGAATTCTTATTCATAATTAGATTTATGGCTACAGATACATGGCACTGAAAATACTGTATTTCTTTAATTGAATCCTAGAGGAGTTTATTTTTAACATAAATCCTAGTCTTGAAAAAACTTAAGGATATGTATTACTTTGCAACTGCAACATCTGAACTGGGCCTTAAGGTATTTCCTTTGATTTTTACCCATCATCTTGAGACAATGGGTAAAAATCAAAGGAAACACTATAAGGCCCAGTTTAGATGAGTGAGAAAGTGGCTGTGCAATTACTGTATGGTGCATTATTTTTTCCATGGACAGAATAATTTGTTTTGAATTTGGCCATGGTTACAATACAACATTAGAAATAATTAATGTTTTCATTGTTAACTCAATTCAGTTATTATGTTGTCGTTCATTTCTGCTTTGGTGTCATTGTAAGAATCAATATCTTGACTACCATCTACCGCTTCAAATTCACCATCTTTTCTGGAGAAATGGTGAGTTTAAACCAGAGTTTTTCTAATTACCCTTAAGCAGATAAGCTGTTAAGTTATGAACTCAAACTCAACAATATTAATAATTTTATTTCAAAAACATTTGTATGAACCTTGGAACAGAAGACCATGCTGTCTGATGCTAAATAATTTGAAGAAGTAGAATTTTAGTTAAACACCTTAGCTGTCACTCTAAACTATCTTATACAGTGCTTTTCAATCCAAGGTTCATTTTTAACAGCATCTTTATTCCCAGGGTTTATTCAAAGACAGGTTTAATTGAGGAAATATGGAAACTGAAGTAATAATAATAATGTTCTTTATTAGATTTTAAAAAATTGTAATTTATCACAGTTATAATTATTTAAATTTGTTTTTTATTAACTAGAAAGTTTGACTAAAAATTATCTTTAATATAAAATAAGATTTATGCTACATCATATAGTATTTAAAAATATATAAGCTGTGTTCATATATAATAGAATCCATTTACTATAAACTATTATCAGTTGGTTAATATTATAAGACTTAGCATGTCTAAAACACACAAGTTAAAAATATACAGTATTTATAAAACTTATTTAATCAAAGTTCAGTAATAGTTATTATCATCTTTAGATAAATAGCAATTTTTAAGCTCTTTTCATAATATCAGCCTCAACAGATGGCTGATAACATGCATTTATTATCAGTCTCAATCAGTGCTTTAAATGTTCAATGTCAATTGTTTTAATCATTATTTGTTCACAGTACAGTAGTTTAAATTGCTGGCAAGTCTTACTTCAATTATAAGCTAACTGTTATTAAATTAAAGATGGTACTGCAAAAAAAAAAGATTATAGATAAACAATACTGGTTAAATTAATAAACTAATAAATAATAATTGTGTTTTTTTAATTGTTTCAACATGCATTCTTATTTACTTATGTCACTTAATGTTGTTAGTGAATTATTATCATCAATGTAAACAAGATCCAAATTAATTACAATAAGCAACTTTTTCTGTATTTGAATTTATAAGTAAAATTTCATAATTTATGGAATATAAATCATAAACCCCAATTATCCAAGTTCAAATTAACCAAAGTTCTCTATTATCCCAGTATACTACTATTCTTATACTGTAATTCATAAAAGAAAATTTAAAATGATAACATGTATTTTAAAGCAATTTGTTTTTGTTACCTTTTACCATTTAACTTCAATGTGAGACAAATCATTGATATTAAATTATAACTCCAATAATACACATTTTTATTCTTAAAATTATTGTATGTTTATTATCACTTATTCACAGAAGTGATGTAAAAATTTTAGTTCTTATATATGACTAAATTCACTAAGCTATTAGGGTCAGTCAAATGAAAATGAGACAGATGGGAAAAAAGTAAGTAAACTGTTTATTATTTCAAAAGTAATCGCCATAACTGTTAATACATATATCCCACTGTGAGACAAGATGGTCAATGCCTTTATAGAAAAATGTTTGTGGTTGCCTACGGAACCATGATTGTACCCAGGTGTGCACCTTTTTGTCCAAAGCAAATTGACGGCCACGAATGTCTTACTTTGGGGCTCCGAAACTATGGAAATCGCATGGGGAGAAAGCGGGACTGTATGGAGGATGTGTAAGGGCTTCCCAATGAAACTTCTGCAGCGTAGTCGAAACAACCTTGGTAACACGTGGGCAGGCATTTTCCTGCAACAGAATGATGCTGTCTGTCAATGTTCCTGGGTGTTTGGATTTGATGGCATGCTTCAATTTTTTCAAAGTTTCCATGTACCGCTGTGCGTTAATTGTGGCGCTGTGTTCCAGAAAGTCAACGAGCAGCGGGCCTCCATAGTGATGTCGGACATACACTCAACTCATCAACCTCACTTCGATCACGTCTAACAGACAAATGGCACAGCGGTGAACGTTCATGCTGTTCCTTCCTGATTCCCAATTGAGGGCACTTCTATACACACACCTATTTGCATTACCAACTTCTGTGCCACACTTGTTATNGATTGATTAGCTGTAGAGAACTAACATATGATAAAAGTGATAATTAAGCTCTAAACAGTTTTCTCATTATATAGAAGGGAGAATTACCAGAAACTTATCAACTTTGAAGACACAAGTTCAAATAGAATGTCTAATTATATCAATTAAAGCAGAGATTCATGCACAGAAATAAATAGCAAGAACAAAAGACAAGCAAACATACATGTGCCTTTGGAAAAATTGTAATGGCAGAACAAATATGCCTGAAGCATGACAAGAATGTGTTATACAAAATTTCAAGTGTTCTTAATAAGTTTAGACAAAGGAATAGCTGTTTGAGGATTCATAGATGCAAGTTAAAATTAATGTATATAATGTTGCATCATTATATAATCCATTTCTGCTTTGGAATTGACTATTAAGCACAGAAAGCCTGAGAGTTAGCCATACAAAGATATTGTAATTAATAAAATTTGGCATTAGAAGTGTTAAGCATCATTTTGTATTAAATTTAATTATTAGAAATTAACCATCAATTAATTTATAAAAATCTAGAAGAAAAGATCTAATCTGGAATGTCACTCAAGTCTGAAATTATTGTATGTGTGAGATCTGAAATTTTATTAACCAAAAATTTAATTATTTTACTTCTGTTATATAACGGATTGAAAAAAAGAAACAATCTTAGCTGAGAACATTTGAAACCCTCATTCCATAACTGTCAACATTGTTCCCACACAGCCTGCAGCTCGACTTGCACAAAAGTTTATAGTTAGCATCCAAATTTCGTCATTTGTTTTGGGTCCCTGGAACTCCTATAACCTTTATCTCCTATAACAACTGATCCCGTGACCCATTTTCCCAGCAAAAAGCTATAAAAGATGCTTCCTTCCCCCTCTCGAGGGAGTCTCTTAACGAAAGCCGGACCAACGCCATCGAATTCCGTTCGTCACCACAGTCGCTTTTATAATTGTGCCAATTTGGATTACCCTAAAAACACCACTTATTGGATATCTATGTGCTCTTAATGAACTTGAATCACCGTGGAAAACTACAAAGAGATTAGTGTTTGTAATTTTTGTCGATCTTGTCTATTTTAATAAACTTGTTTTATTTGTTAAATGGTATACTCCTTTACTCATATACTGCCTATACCTTATCGTCGACCCCGAATACTCTCCTTCCACTCGACCAACATATGAGAGTCTCAACCCTCGGGACCAGAAATCATAATTTAGCCATCTTGACAAGTGAGCAGGTTTAATGACCTGTTGCCGGAAACTAAGGAGAGATGGCCTACGACCTCCCCAGCAGTTCACATATGTTAGGCAGACAATATCACAAACTACTCATCTCAAGGCTACACAGCAAGATGTTTGTTAATTTTCCCAACATTTGATTCATCCTGACTGTTATTCTCTTTTTCAAAATTCTCAGAGTATTCATATTTAAATTATATTCACAGGAAACATATAGTGTACTGTATTGTGTTTAATAGAGGTTTAGAGGTTTTCAAGCATAGAAAACTAGAAAATTTTTATCCATTCTCCAGAGAAGTAAAATACTGTACATTAATAATCCTTTTACCACAGCAGAAATGGATATTTTGTCTACTAAACCCAGGTTTCTATACAACCCTAATATATTTACTACATTTAGACATTTAGTAGTTACCTAATGATATAAATATAGAAAAACTTTATTTTGTGCAGATAAAATTAGTAAAATTAAAACGAATTAAACATTTTCAAGACGTTATTCCTGAAAATAAATTGTTTATCATCAGGACATTGGTAAGTTAATACATAAAAATATATAAATTGCAATTATTCACATTTAAAATTTAATCATGCTTTTAAAAAGAAATAAATTTAAATATCCCAAGAAACAAAAAATTTAATAACATTTCCAAAGTCAGCTGAGTATGAAAGCTTACTGCTTGTACACTGATGTTGTGGATACAATTTATCCAGGTTTTTTGGAATATGTAAATGATTGTTGATTAAATTAAAATGATCATTAGCTGAAAATGAGACCACAATACATAAATGTTTAAACTCTTACCAATTTCTTCTTCAGGTAAACGTACAAATTTTCTCCCTTCTAAAACAAATGCTTCCATTGCTTCTAAATCTTCATTCCATTCTTCCATTAATTGAGCCTGTTAATTCCAATATAAAAGTTGTTTTTTAATTTTTAAAAAATTAAAACAATAAGGTTAAACTTTAAAGTAAATATATGTTTTTANCAAATTTGCTAGAGTGAGCAGCTTGAAGAACCTCCAACTGCAGGCTTTTAGGTAAAACCAGCACTTGTTTTATACCAGTTGGAAGATAAAGATGTTTATAAAGAATAACTTCATGTAGGAAGTAACGCTTAGTAGTGTAACTCGTTTCGAATTGTTAGCGTTATTACTGCTCCCTGTAATAATACTTTTTATTTCCTGGCAAAATGCATCTTTTGTTTGTGCTTTTAACATGTCAACGTTTTCCACAGTAGTAGTGAATAAGGAGAAGTCGTCCTCTTTGCATTCCAGGTCTATGTTATCTTCATTTGGAATTCGGCTGAGACAATCAAGACATTTATGAGATGCACCTTGTTTGTATATTACATCAAAGTCGTAACACTGAAGGCTTAACGACCATCTACACAGACGACTATTCGCGTCTTTTAAGCGCATTAGCCAACACAAACTGTGATGATCAGTTACAACTATAAACTTTTTGCCATAGATGTATGGACGTAGCTTCTCGATAGCCCATTTAATGGCTAAACATTCCTTCTGTGTCGTAGGATAATTACACTCGCTTTTATTAAGCGTTCGGCTGATGTAGCATACGGGATGCTCTCTTCCGTCATTATCCTTTTGAAACAGAGTAGCTCCTAATCCTATATCACATGCATCTGTGTGTATATAACACATTCTTTCTGGGTTAAAATGACTTAAAACTGGTGAGTTACATAGACTTTTCTTTAATCGTACAAAACTTTCTTGTTCGATATCTCTCCAAATGAATTTTTGATTGGTTCTAAGTAAACGGAATAATGGTGTGGTGATAGTCGAAAAATCCTTTATGAATCGTCTAAAATATCCACACATTCCTAAGAAGGATCGAAGTTCTTTCACTGTAGTGGGTACTTTCATTTCAGTAATTGCCTTTACTTTCTCTGGGTCGGTTTTACAACCTATATCTTCAACGATGTATCCTAGAAACTTGATATGATTAGTGGCAAATATGCATTTTTCAGGTTTAGCTTTCAATTGAGCATTTCTAAATCTTTTGAATAATTCGTTTAGTAATTTCAAATGTGATGGGAGGTCTTTGGAAAATGCTATAGTATCGTCNAACTCGGAGGGTCAAATGTGACACGATTCAAATACTTTTTCATTTTTCATATACATAACAAGTTGGGAAAGTAAAAGGAGTTGGGGGATTTTTGACGACTCCAACTTCACTAAAACACCACGACTCCATAGCCCTGGTTACAACGTGACACCTAAGTTATCTGCTGAGGGGAGGATGTATCCCAGGAAGACTTTTATGGGAAGCTGGGCCCTATTTAGGTGTTACTAACCTGAAGAAAACCGAGAAAACTTCATGTGGGCAGTCTGTTTGTGATTCCAGAATCCACAACGAACTAATTACCGGTGTGCAGTGGTTTTATCCATCGAATACTGGAGAGCACTTATTAGAATTAAGAAACTACTGTTTAGAAATGAAAAAAACTGGAGTTTTAGTTGTGGAAAATTAAATATCTATAGACTTCTTGTAGGGTAACACTTTCAATTCCATGCAGGCAAGTGCAATATGCTACCTGTTGCAGTAATTAAGTGAATATAATATATATTTTTAAAAATTATATTTTTTAGTTGACTGATGCCCGAAATGTGCTGTTGTCACATATCAACTAAAAATGATGGAAATAAAGCCAAGTGTTTATTTATAACTCAAATGTAAGTTCAAAGTTCAAATATTGGTTTTATTCAATGTGACATTCCTGCAATGATGATTATTTTTTTTATTATTTATTTGTTTAAATTAATATTATATTTTGTTTTATAAAAATTATTTTTCAAAATTTATTATGAATTTTAACTTATTCAATTTGTAATAAAGTTAAATTTGATTGATGGATACAATGATCATGAAATCTTTACACACAACTTTTCTATTTAAAAAACATCTTTAAATATGTAAGAATAATTAAGCTAAGTACATTTTCTTTGATTGTGAAATTTTGTGTGTACAGTACAGTACAGTACAGAACATAGTTTCTGCATACTTGACCTACAGTGTTTGTCCAATAAGTATCAGGATTGAAGTCATAAAAAAAAATTATTGAAGATATATGTACTGTGAACTAATAATCTTGAAAATATGACCTTCCTGCATCAATACACTTCTGCCAATGTTTTTCCAGTCTTCATACGCCTCCTGGAAGGTGGCAACCGCAAGGCTGTTCAGGCACCCTGTCAAAGCAGCTTGGACCATCTCAATCATCCCAAAATGATGTCCTTTCAGGCTCCTTTGATACGAGGGAACAAAAAGAAGTCAGGGGAGCCACATCTGACTGTAGGGTGATTGGAGTAGCGTTGACATGTTATGTTTGGCCACACAACTAGCAACCTGTGTGGGAGGCACTAATTATGCCTCCCACACAATTAGCAACGAGATGCTCCATCACGAAAATCCTATGTGATGGAGCATCCACGTATTGGCAATCTCCTTTCGGATGCAGTGGATCCTAACCCTCAAAAGTTCTTGCACTTTGGCCACATTTTCATTGGTTCAGGTCACTGTTGGACATCCAGCATGTTGTTCATCTTCAACATCTGCCAGCCATCTTTAAACTTTTTATGCCACTCAAAAACATGTGTTCTGGACATGGCTTCATCCTTGTAAACCTCACAGATCAGATCCAAAGTCTCAAATTGAACAAATCTGCTACTAACACAAAATTTGATGGCAAAACACTGCTTGATGGTTTGCTGCATCTTGACTTGCAATGCAAGCACGATCTACACACTCCAAAGGCTTGGAGACAACTGAGCCTGGTCTCATAGCTTACGTGACATCCCCCACCACCAATTCCACCCATAGAAACCATCCTCCACCCTTTCCCATTGGCAGACAAAATCAGTCCTGATACTTATTGAACAAACCCTGTATGTCAAAATATGACTTTTCATAAAATTTTGGTTTAAATATTTTTTAAGTACACAAAAGTAAATAATTAAATACTTATTGAATAAAATACTTCTCTCTTGTTAACAAAAATGATATTTTTGGATTTAAATTTATCACCATTCTCAAATTAACTAAAAATAATATTTTTAATTAGACATTTCACATATCCTTTCACTTGCTATGTTTAACCTCTAAACAGAAACTTCGGTCTATGAATTCATTCATCGCTCTTACATTATGCTACAGTATGACAGAACTGTTTGAGCTTTGTCTTGCCCTTCCACAGTACCTTATCTATCATCAACCACTTTCCTACAGTATGCATATGTTACTGTTCAGTTTGTGAGTATTTGCTTCAAGATACATATAGGTTTTTAAAAACATGAAAGTCTTAATGACCAAGTGTTTCATATTGTGTTCTTTATATAGTTTTCAATTGCTACTTTTGTTGCTTTATGATAAGCTTTTTCTTAATTTTAGAACTCTTTTTTATGGATATTCCATCAACAAGTACTGGTATATCAAAGAGTTTACTTTATTTGTGCAATTGTGAAAATCCACTCATCAAAAACTTCCATTTTGTTAAATGCTCAGCTCATTCTGTGTTGGATCCACATATCAAAAAACAGTTCAGTATTCCTAATGTACCCAGAGATTTTAAGGCCCAGGCAATACCAGAATATGAAAATACATGAGATAATTAAGTTTTAAGCAAAGAGGAAGGACATGCTCCAATGGATGCAAGTCTATGCTCCAAGGACAAAAATTTTCTACAAGTATATCAAATGTAATAATCTAATTTGTCTGAAGTGCTGCAGAAAGTTTGCATCACATATACAACAACAAATGACAAAGGAAATTTTTGAATAAATGTTAACTTTTAGTTTCACTACTATGAACTTAGTAATTCAAATTTATTTGAAACTAATCACAATTTTGTTTTTTTGTTGCCTAAGGATCATCATAAAATTCTTGTACAGTAACAAATATGCAAAACAGTCTACAAAAATACAAGATGTGTCTGATCAATGTTTCCAATTATGTAGTAGAGACCTATGTTTCTGTTTAAAGGTTAATTTTAATTATGTTGAAAGAACATGCCAAGTGTTTATTTCAACAAAGCTTTTAACAACATTAAAAAATGGTTGAATCATATGAAAGAATTATACATCAACAGTGTACAAATACTTTTGATTCAAAATACAACTTTTCTAAAAGATTCAACCATTTTCTAATAAATACAAAGAGATTACCTGTTATGAATATTCATAAGAGAATTTTAAAAGAGGATTTGTTACTATTTTATGCTTGAAACAAATGAATAGATATTAACTATTTACAAATAACAGTTTGAATTCTTGATTACCAATTTTCTGGCACACTTGATTCCAAAGCCTTGCCATATCAACCAAGGTCATATAATTAATGGTCCAAGATATATTGTTGAGATTTTGCTATATGAATCCCAAAGCATTGATTATATGTTTAATTTATGTTAATAGCATTGTTTAATTTAATATATAAATGTGGACTGGCATTATGCTGAATACTACTAACACTTACATTTTCTTTTAGAAAAGTTAAATGTTAGTAAAATGAACTAAAACTTGCACAGAATATAAGGATCATCAACAACTACAATGTATACAATCCAAGTGAACATGAGTTATACATAAAACCATCTGTGGCCATTCAGTGAGCAAGTCTGAAAGTCACAAGAATTTTAAGTGCATTCTCATAATTTTGTTTGAACTAAAAGTTTATATATATATATATTTTAGACATAATACATATTTAATAATTAAACATGCACAATATGTTTAAAGTGTTTTGCTTTACATAAAATATTTTCATCTGAATATTTTATTATGTTTCATTAATTTATTAACAAAAAACAATTTATTTTTGATTTACAACCAACAATTACAGCATTACTTTTAATAAACTGATAATGCTTTATTATTCATTTATGTTATATGGTATTACTGGATGAGTTTACAATATGTCAATGTTGATTATATGAGCATGTATAGACTCTTTTCATTAAAATATATGTTATCTGTATTGTTTTCATTATAACCAGAAAAAAACAAGAAAAAAATAAGCAATTGAAAATATGTTCTTTCAAAATACTAATAAAAATATGCTTTTGTTTTTCTCAAATTCAAAGTATTTGCAAACATTATTATGAAAAATAATAATTTTAAAAATACTTAGAATAATTAATAAATTTATATTTGTAAATTACTTCAATTAAATTTTTTAAAGTAAAAAAATATCTATTTTTCTTAAAAACTTATTTAAAAATTTGTTAAATGTTAAAATTTTAAACTTAAAAGCTATAGGAAAAAAATAAAAGAAATGCAATAATGACTCACCTGAATGCATCTGGTACAAATCTGACTACCATTTGAACGTATGTGGAAAAATTCTACAGAAGAATTTTGAGCAGTAGCATTAATTTTACGCTTTCCTTTACGAATTATAAACATTCGTTTAAAATGTGATAGAAACTTCAAATTTTCTTGTTGCTATACAACAGCAAATAAAATAATAAATATTGTGTAATCTTAATAATTATCTTAAATTTTCAAACAGATTTACCTGATGAGTTCTAACTACTTCTAATTTATCACCAAACAAAGATTCAAACTTCTTCTGTAAACTAAAATTAAAATTATTTCAGTAAGCACACTTTTCAAGAAAAGCTGACAATTTTCTATTAAGAATTATGTACAATTATTCAGTAATGTAAAAATTATCATCAATAACTGAAAATCATTTATTTTATTTTACCTAATTTTCATAAAAACCATTAATTAAATTATGTCAAAAAATTAATAGGAAAAGTAGTTAGGACATTTATAGCAATTGGAATTATGACAGAAATGATTACTACTAAAAACTGCTATTAAAAAACACCTTTTTAGTTAAGAAAAAAAGAAAACAATTCCAAAATAATAATACATCAAAATAATGAATTATACACATCTTTTTACTCAAATCTAATAAATTCCTGAAAATTATTTGAATATCAGAAATTAGGATTTTGAGAAGTTTTAATATTATTTCTTAACAGAAGAAATCTAATTTGATTGGGATTATTTAGATAAGACAGGAACAATTTTCCCAAATGACAATAAAACACTGAAAAATATCTTTTATCCATAATTTTAGTATGATATTAAACATTAGAAATTCTGATTACCTTACTAATAAGCACTTAATGAGGTCATAAAAGGATACATTTGTAACATTACTGCAATGAATAAGTTTATGTAGTACCTATAGAAGTTGTATATAAACTACATTTTCTCTGATATGCAGTGGAGAGCAAAGAAAATGTAATGATACTACACATTTTATATTAAAATATTACTGTATAAAAGCAGGTGAACAATGAAAATAAATAAGGGAAATAGTAAATCTATTATAATAAACTCTTTAAGGAGAAGCTTATAAGCTTTCACTGAAATTTATGATAAAAAAATCACTAAATTCAGGGATCTCACTTGCTGTTAATCAAGTTACTTTTGCAAATAAAACTTTGACTAAGAAAATTAAGTGTTCATTCATCAAATTGCAAAAAAGTTCTTCCACATTCTTTCATCAGGCAATTTGAATTGCCTGCCAGCTTGTTCATGCAAAAATAAAAACTAAGTCTTGTGGTCATTGTATCTACTAATATACTTAAAAGAATGAGACACTGAATTTATTTCTTATTCACCACCTCAAGTTAAATTTACAGTATGATCTGAATTACAAATTCAGTTAAAATGGTATTCACCACACATTATACTTAATTCAAGATTTAACTCATCACTGTTGACAAATTAATTCTCAAATTACAGATTAAGGCATTTGCTGTTTGAATTCTTAAAACATCTTGAACCTATTTGATTTTTATGATTTTAAACTCTTACAAATAAACAATTGATTTACACACATAATTACATAATTACATCATTACTGGTTTTCCCACTTTAAAAAATTCTACCCTTTCTTTTCTGGGTGATTTTTATTTGCTTTAGTTCTTTAAGATTTTGCAACAAAATAAAATTGCTTACTATTTTGTAGTATTTAAATAATTTAAATAATGGTAATTTAAATTCTGTCTCTACATTTGTTTTTTATTTCTAATACTTTTTTATATCTTGCAACTAATTCTAATAATACTTCTGTCTTGAAGTTAGTAAACTCCAACAGTGAAAGAAATTATGCTATGTATTAAACTTTGAACTCTTGCATTTAGTTTATGCCATTTACACACAATGTTTTGCACAGACATGTCATGAAGTACACAGACAAATTGGACAGCTTCATTTCACTTGAGGATTTTGCAATCCAGAGTTAGATTGAGTTGATAAATACAAAAGTTAAAGTAACTCTTAATCTAGAGTTACTAGCTCAAAATCTTGGATTACAAAACTCTCATATTCATCAAATGTTTTTGGTGAATATAGCCAATATTGCATTGTAAAGGCTAATATATTTAGTAGCTTCTGTTCTCAAGGAATGAGGATACTTCAAAATGTGATTTTGCCATATACAATGAATTAGACACTACACGTAAGAATTTAAATCTGGCTTAACACATCTAAGCAGCCTATATTGTAAATAAATTGCATTTAGAGTGTAGCATAGAACATTTCTGATCTTAACATTTCCTGCTGCAGCAAAAATTTAAAATGCTTCCTATATGATTTAACTGAACAGGAAAAATAATTAAATTTTTTCCTATTCAAACATTGTTCTCAAAATTTAGTCAAATTTATTTACTTTTAAGAGAATAATTATTTNCTGTGCGTTAATTGTGGCGCTGTGTTCCAGAAAGTCAACGAGCAGCGGGCCTCCATAGTGATGTCGGACATACACTCAACTCATCAACCTCACTTCGATCACGTCTAACAGACAAATGGCACAGCGGTGAACGTTCATGCTGTTCCTTCCTGATTCCCAATTGAGGGCACTTCTATACACACACCTATTTGCATTACCAACTTCTGTGCCACACTTGTTATATAGTCTGTCTCGTTTTCATTTGACTGCCCCTAATATAATTCAAGCTTTAAAATGTTATACCATAGAAATTCCTTATATTTGTAATTTTTAATCTGAAGTGACATGGCTATCCAATTTTCTGAGTTTTTGGGTAACCAAGATAGCATCAGTCCACATTACCTCAAATAATTGGGGTTCTACTATATGAAGCCCTAAGGGACATATAATGCTAGCCCCTCAGAATTACATTTCTGAGGTAATTGAACTTGAATGTTTGAAAAAAGTCCTAAAATGAAAAATCCCAAAACAATGAGATGACAGCCACATCTACAGGCAATGTTTGGAGAGCAAAAATATTAATACACAACTATTCGTACAATTTTAGGACTTTTTTTGAACATTCAAACTCAGTTACCTCAGACCTGATTATGAGAGTTAGTGCTATACATCCCCGAGGGCTTCATATAATAAATGTAATTTCAAAACTCTAAATTTAATTTTTAAAAATTCATTATATGCATTATGAAATTTTAAAAAATAATATTAATGATAATTAGTTTAAAAGTAATGTGCATAAAAATTTTTATGTTGTTTAATAACATGACCAAAATGTTAAATGAGGATATCTTATACAACAAAAACAAAATTCATTTTTATTGCTTCATATACAGATCCAGTATTTTTACCTGATAATAGCAGTGAGACTGAAATAGGATAATGGAAGATGATAGATATATATTTTCTCTTGTAAGGAGTTATCCTTTTTGATTAATATTGCTTCATCCCTTAAATATCTATTATATTTTGACATTGGTTCAAATTCAGTTCGAACAGTGACTCGCATATATTAAGAAGCCAAAGCTGTCCTAAAACAGGACAAAAACATACCTTTGTGAAAAATTTAAACAGTTGGTTACATGAAAGTAAACATTTTATATAGATAATGAGAAAATATTTGATACTGGTAATCACATTTTTATGAAACTTGATTTATTTATGTAACTAATAAATCAGAGTTCAATACAAAAAGCCTAACTTTTTATATTAGATTTTATTATACATATAAACACAGCTTTTTCCATTGATGTAGTTTTTCCACCACTCACTAAATTTGGAAAATATTGTTTTATTGAAGCCCACAATAACTAGGATTTATTTTATATTAGTTAAATAATTCTAATCATAATTTAAACTTAATGATGTGTAGATTAATTAAGTAGAATAAATATTTTTTAAAAAATGAGAGTTAAAAAATCATTAAGGATAAAATATCCTTAATTTAGTTTACAAAATTATTAGCATTTTGCTCAAAGACATTATGATTTTGTTTTAAATTATAAATTGATCAATTAATTTAATCAAATTTTAATTAATTTNAATTTTTTAATTTAAAAAACATTTGTTACTTGAATTTAATAGATAAATTTTACAAAATACTCAAATATGCAGTTTTTTAAATTTTGTTACCAAAATTTCTAAATAAAACAATTCAAAACAAACTAATAACATGAACAGAACACTTTATTCTATTCAATGTAAAATAATCTATAAAACTTAAAATTAATTGCACCAAACTCTTGATTATCTGTGCTAATTAGTGCAAGGGTTTGCATGGAAAACTGGAAAATAGATAATCCAAAATAGAACTCTAAACTATAAAAAATTCATTCAGAAGTTTTAAATGAACTACAGTATATATACAGCTGAATTCTATTGTAACATGATGCAAGTGTGAGTCCCATGTTTCATAAGCTAAAATGTATATTTAGTCAATACATATAAAATGCAATTTCTTCTATTTTCAAAAATATTTTAAAATATTCACAAAATATAATAGAAATAAAAGTAACAATAAATATAAAATTACAAAATATACAATTAAAATAAACATTTACAGACTATATAATAAAACTCAGTACTTTTCATTATATTGTCCCTAAGTCATGTTGCTATGTGATATTCAATTGCATAGTCATATAAGGATTGCCATGCATATGATAGTTGTTTTTCATCTTTAAAATTTATGCAATGGCCTTTTCTTTTTAGATTTAAATATTTCTAATGTTTCTAGTATCTTGATGGAGTTGGCATGTTTTGATCTTTTGATGATGTTTATTTTGATTGAACGATCTTTTATTTATATTTCATATATCTTGAGAATCTCTTTTGTTTAATTTTTCAAAATGCATCATGGCTGATAAGCATTCCGTCAACAAATATAGAATCAAGACCTGAAGAAGATCTCCAATTGCATATCAAAAACGTTTGTCAGAAAAACTATTTCGAATTAACCCTTACTGGAAAATAATTTAAAGATTTTGATGGAAGTATTTACATTTCTACATATAATTCTTACATTTTTTCCAAATAATTAAATTTTAATTTTAGGACTTATAGGATAGTTATTTCAAATTTACTGTTTATAGCATATAAGTGTGATTTTTTTTTCATATTCTATCAATAAATTTCTAAAGTTTTGTTGGTAAATTGAGGTCATCTGCCAAGGACATTTTAGACTGTTTCTTNTACAAGTACCTTCACACTCTATCTTTCTATTATCTGCTACGATTAGTTTAATAGATTCAGGACGTATTTTCAGTCTTAATTCTATACATAGTTTTCGGCTTATCAATGATTTCTCTGAGGCCGTATCAATGATGGCACTAAACGGAGATCCTTCAATTTCCAAATAAATAGTGCGTAATTTTGATTTCGAAATTGCAAGACACTCTGAAAGATAAGGAGGGATTCTAGCAGCTTGAAAACAGGGCTCTCCCTCGGGAGCCCGATCCATTAGTTTTTTTGTTCCTCATTTTGATTTTCGAGTTTATCCATGAGTTGGCGCATTTTTTCGAATGCATAAAATTTTGGATATTTACAACTTTTCTTATAATGACCCCTATTCCAACAGTTATGGCAAATAATATCGTGAGAACTTTCTTCTGAGACTGTCTGATTTCGAGATATAGCATGTTCTGNTCCAAATAATTAAATTTTAATTTTAGGACTTATAGGATAGTTATTTCAAATTTACTGTTTATAGCATATAAGTGTGATTTTTTTTTCATATTCTATCAATAAATTTCTAAAGTTTTGTTGGTAAATTGAGGTCATCTGCCAAGGACATTTTAGACTGTTTCTTGGAAAGTCAGCTGAGCTTGAAAACTTACTGCTTGTACACTGATGATGTGTATATAATTTAAAGTTCATTATGCTGTCAATGAAAAGATGGAAAAATATTTTGATGATGCCTGGACAATCTACAAAATGGGTAATCTATGCACAAATAATAAAGAGTTTGGTGTATTTATATTTGTGATGCAAATAATTTGTTTTTGCATTCTTTCATTATTATATTTGTACAATTTATTTCTCAAAGGCTGACTATTTAATTTGCAAAAATGCTACTTTTTCCTATTCTACCTTCTAAATCTGAGGATTTGTCATGCTCTGCGTTCTCTCCCTTGAACTGTACAGTACGTGCCTCCACCCATATCTACATCATGTGCTTTCTGCAATCAAATATCAGAAAGATGTCAAAGAGAGTTCATTATGCTTCGACATGTCTTTTATCAGATGCAGAACACTTGCATCTCAGAGCTTTCTTCCATTATAAAAGCAATAAGAAATCACATGAGATTATGTTCAGTGAATATAAAGTATATGGCAGGATATCAGCTCCAATTGTAATATTGGTTGCATAATAATGGCAGTTTGTGACATCACATTATTGTAAGAGAAACCATTTCACTTCAGAAAGTTCAAGAATGTTTCAAGGATGAAAAAAAAAAACAGTGAAATTCTCTGAAATCTTTATCCATTGTTTCTCAAGGCACAAAATGTGTATCTGCTTCAAAATTGTTGTCAATGACAGACTATTAATAAAAGATGTATAAACAAATCTGAACCAAACAGGAACTGAGCAGCATCTATGGAGATTTGAGATCAATCTCCACAGAGATATAAACAGCATATTTTTCAAGAAATTCCAAAGGAAAAACTTTACTATATTATAAGATATGATCATAAATTTTATTTTCACTCAATATTTTATAACTAAATGAGTTTAGAAATTTGTTTTCTAAATATATAAAATTCATTAAATCTAAAAACAGTTAAAATAAAAATATTAAACTGTAATCTGTAATTTGAGAACGGTAAGAATATTATAATATAGTTTACTTACANTATTAATTTACTATTATGTACTTACTTAAACACCGATAAACACTATTTAAATTTTTTGATAAAAACAATTCACAACCAAACGGCCATTATTTAATTTCGTTAATGGCCGATTGGGGACGTTTTCTTCACTGCACAACTCCCGAATGTAACGGGAAATACTGATTTACAGGTTCTAAAATTTTCTCTTCCTGTTATATTTAAAGTTCGTAAAAATTTAATAAAAGAAGTTTTTTACGATTATTTTTATTAATACTTTATTGATAATTTTTCATAAATTTAATATTAATTCTATTTAACGCTAATTAATAAAAATATCATTTAATAGTTTTATTTCAGTATTTAGAACAATTTGATTTATTAACTGTCAAATAGGAAAAAAAAATTAAAACAATGGGAGCATGGAAAAGCGGCTTCAATACAGCCGGATCAGTAAGCCTGTTTCATTTGAAACAATTCATTGGCTTGCTCATACAGCTGTATTAAAGTTATTTTACCAAGCATAGAAATTATTATTTTTGTGCTTCTATGGCGCAGAAAGTGTTGAGAAAATGTTCAAGTTTCTACGTGGGAATCAAGGAAATCTTGTAACTAATGAAAATCAGATTTAATTATATGCGATTTGATTCAGTTTTTATTAACTGATGAGCAATTACTTATTGTGACATCGTCACAATGCCGGGCTGCAATTTTTAATCGTATTTTTTATTTTATATAAGTTAAAATATATGCTCTTCACCTTAAATTAGTACTGGCTTACTCCTGTAGATCATGCCTTTCTTTTAACAATATAGTCATGCCGGTCATTTACCTAACACCTTTTGGGGGAAAATTTTTGAATTGAAATAACATGACTTCCGGTTTTCATCGGATGTTTGTATATAGTTAATCGGGGCATCTGCCCATAAAGTTTCCATATCTTGTCCAGACTTTCATCTATCTAACACCATTCTCGAGATTAAGGAATGACAGACGGACGACAATGGGAATTTATAGATCTACATTTTTTTTCCTTCTTCAAATTGCAGCACAATAACTGAAATGTCATTAAAACGTAAATAAATAAGACTAATACACAAAAAATCGCTTTAAATAGTTATTTAATTTTTCCTTTTGTTGGTCGGATATTATTGCTTTAAAAATTCTTAATTACGATAAAGTGAACAGCATCATCCTAATTAAGGGAAAGCTAAAGCATTTTCTAACGTAAAGCTTCTTTCACAGATTGCATTGAAAATCACTAGTTGCTACAGTGTCAAGATACAGCATGATGCTTTCCTTGGAAGTACGTAAGCCGGTGAGTTTTCGTGCCATATGAAACAGGCCATGTCATTGGCTTGATTAGCTGCTTGCCATAGAAACACGCCTATAGTGTGACCATGCTACCTACCGTATGTCTTTCATATTCCTTCCATTTTAGATTTTTCTCAGTATCATTCTATTAGAATTTTTATGTTTTGCAAGTTATTTTAATTTTCAGAATAATAAACGAATTTGATATTTCTTTAATTTTTATTTTCCCAGTTATTAAAACAGAGAGAAAGTATGGCGATTCGGCAAAAATAACCCCCCTCAGATTTTTACATTTTTGGACTTGAGATACTTTGAACAGTCGAGAAATGCAAAAAAAAAAGTGGGGATTTTTCTGTACGTATGGATAGTAGAGTGCATATATGTGGCACGATTTTGTTCACTCTCTTTGAAGATTAATAACGTCTGTGCTTTTTGCCGAAAATTTCTAAAATTTTGCAGGTAGGTTTGTTTATTAGGGAGATTGATGCTATTANAAATTTTATTTTCACTCAATATTTTATAACTAAATGAGTTTAGAAATTTGTTTTCTAAATATATAAAATTCATTAAATCTAAAAACAGTTAAAATAAAAATATTAAACTGTAATCTGTAATTTGAGAACGGTAAGAATATTATAATATAGTTTACTTACAGCTTCTTCTTTGGTCATTGGAGATTGGCGAGGCATAAAAAGCGCAGAGAGATCTGCTTTTGTTTCCTGAGTACTCATCCATTTCTGAATTTAAAAAGAATTACAAAAATTTACTCAAATTCTTAACTAATTTAAAAATGTTATTTAGAATTTCAATAAATATGGAAATTAAAATTATATGTATTATGAAATATAAGATAATATAAAATAAATTTACAGTATGTTTGTTTCACAAATCTTGGTTGATCTGTTGTGATATAGATTTATCCTTGTTATTGAACATAAAACCTGTGTTTATTGTATACAATGAGCACAGGTTTTATGAATTTACAAGATCTAAAGTACATCTTAGATCACTGCATATACTCATTCTAAATATCCAGAGTAAGTAATGTGTACTCTTGGCCAAGATTTGTGAAATAAACTATAAAAATATGATAAGACCAAAACTAGCAATAAATAAATAAAATTTAGTATTGTTATTTATCTNGTGTAGCATAGAACATTTCTGATCTTAACATTTCCTGCTGCAGCAAAAATTTAAAATGCTTCCTATATGATTTAACTGAACAGGAAAAATAATTAAATTTTTTCCTATTCAAACATTGTTCTCAAAATTTAGTCAAATTTATTTACTTTTAAGAGAATAATTATTTATTAAATCATAATTGTATGATCTAAAAACTGAAAAATTTAACTTTATGTCAGTTTTAAAAAATATTTTCAACCTCCCTTAATTAAGCATTAATAAAATGATTCAAAACTACAAAGTATAAAAAAAAATTACTTCAATTATTATTAAGACAGTAATTTTGACTTTAATACTTACTGTTATTCATAAAAGTTTTAATGGATTACTGTATAACATCTGTAAATTGTTTATTTTCTGAATAATAAACTATGATAAACTATGACTAATATTGTTTTACAAAGTAAATTAAAATTGTTTTACAAAGTAAATTAAAATTTCTTAACTTTAAATGAAAACCTTTAAAGGAAAGTTTGCTGTTTCATCAAAACTGTGCAGCATAACTATGCCACGTGCATGCAATTTCACCGTGCATCTATAATTTTCTTTAACTGTATCACCTCATCTCATGTGAACATTTTAATTAATAAATTCAGCAAAATTGGGAAATTAAGCTCAATCTAAAATACCAAGTTTAAAATATCCTAATGTAATTTGAAATACTGATGAAATATATTAATTTATTGCAAATAGTCGAATGTCATCTTGGAACAAAACTATAAACAATACTTTCAAGAATTTTATAATTATAAGAAACAGCAAAAATTTGCACTTAATTCATAATAAAAATAATGATTACAAAACATTAAAAATTGGAAATTTTGTAATTTTGCTGTTTTCTGTAGCAGTATAGTTGTTAAATATGCTACAAAGAATCTTAATATTCACAATTTATTAGAAAATGCCTACTTTTTATAAAATTATGTAATAAATGATTTTATTTCAATGATTTTATTTCAAATGACAAATAAATATAAAAATAAATGACAGTTTGAGAAATCAATGTAGTAATCTACCTAAATGTAAATGTTAACCATCCCATATTGCCAGCATCCCTTCCTTGCCAAAAGTATACAACACATTGAAAATCATCTTCTACTTGTTCTTCATCTTCTACAGTTTCTTCTCCTTCTGGAGATTCAACTGGTACCCAATACCGACATAAGAAGACATAGCATTATTTTATTTTACCTAATTTTCATAAAAACCATTAATTAAATTATGTCAAAAAATTAATAGGAAAAGTAGTTAGGACATTTATAGCAATTGGAATTNGTATGGCGATTCGGCAAAAATAACCCCCCCCTCAGATTTTTACATTTTTGGACTTGAGATACTTTGAACAGTCGAGAAATGCAAAAAAAAAAAAAAAAAAATTGTGGATTTTTCTGTACGTATGGATAGTAGAGTGCATATATGTGGCACGATTTTGTTCACTCTCTTTGAAGATTAATAACGTCTGTGCTTTTTGCCGAAAATTTCTAAAATTTTGCAGGTAGGTTTGTTTATTAGGGAGATTGATGCTATTAAATTTCGGTGCTTAAAGGTCGAGGGAGTGGGGAGATAATGGGGATCGTGTATCTCCAATAGGGTCTAAGTTAATAACGATTTTACTTGTTATTACCATTTGCAATGTCTTATATAACCCATTCCTACCCTCAAAATTAAGCTTTTTGCCACTTTATAATAATTAAAAATATAAAAAGTTGTTTTAATAAAATATGATAACAGATGGCGCCACCAAAATTTTAAATGTTGCCGGGAAAGTTAAGAAACTCGTCGCTGATTTATTTTATTTTGAAACAAAATAAAAATTTGAGATAGGATTACTTCCAAATAAATCAAATTAAAATTTTTCGAAGCAATCTACCACAATATAAGATTTTATATTTAAGAATATAGTGTGACAAAAAAAAAAAATGCTATTTAAAGAAAAATGTGATTACTGTGCGAATTTAATAATACACAAGTCATATTAAACATTTATATGTTTTATAACAATATCAATGAATTAAATTATATAAACAACAATGGCACGCACATAAATCTTATTAGAAACGTGAAATTTAATTTGCCTTATCAAAAAAATTTGACCAGAAATATTTAAAGCGTCTCCGAAATATTTTATGTTTTTAGTATCCCAACAACAGTGTCTCATACACAGTTTAAGGATTACCCTGAAGAACTCGCCTTCTACTGTACTATTTTAGATGCCGTTTTTTGTGGAAAATCGAACATATTTTTAGACCCATCTAAAAATTCTCTAATTAGTGTGGGACCTAATTCTTGCACCCAGTGAAAACGGATAAGATCGGTTATAATCTAATAATCTTAATCTTCGATATCGTTACTTTTTGCGCGAGCAACGCCGGGCTCATCTGTTACTTTTTCGCTAATATTTTATATGATAGTTATCAGATTTTTAAAAACTTTAAGCAAACAAGTCCACATTTTAAAGATGAAAATCCATTTACTGGTAACACTTTTTGTGATTGTGTATTCGATAAGTATTATNTACTCATTCTAAATATCCAGAGTAAGTAATGTGTACTCTTGGCCAAGATTTGTGAAATAAACTATAAGAATATGATAAGACCAAAACTAGCAATAAATAAATAAAATTTAATATTCTTGAAATATTAAAGAAAACATTAAAATCTTTTGCAGGGTCTTTACTTTGGAATGTTTTACATAAAAATAAGTAAAAGGATTATATGTTTGGTAAAGCAATTGTGTCAATCTGTTAACATTTTCACAGCTGCCATGGAACTAATGAGTTAAAATTTCAGCTACTGAAATTAAACTGGTGCCATTGAAACAATGCTTATAAATTAAAAATAATGCAAACTTCATACATTAAATGTATTTATTATGATATACAGTTCATAAATTTACATACTAACTCAAAAACTTTACAGTTTGAATGTTTTATATCTTCACAATAAACTTTGAAAATTTTTATTGCTTTTCATTGTTCTACTTGTCTCGTGAGAGAAAAACAATACACTTAAATTCAATGAAATTTCACATTTGGATTAAAATTATACATGAATTAATTGAAAGAGATGAAATATGCAAAAATATTAATAAAGAGTGTTACGGCTAATGGGAATCTTAGCCAGGTACAAGTTCAAATGGTGAGTCCGTACCCCAAGGTTCCAATCTATTCTGGGGTATACGTTCGTTCTTCTTGCTTCTTGCACTCGTCGACGTCCTCACAACCAGAGACCAAGCCAAAGAGTGNAATGCGCTGCTGTTTGTAGGCATTTAGGATATTTCAACATTACAGTTTCATTTTATGTCAATTGTATAAAACACTATTATTACTAAATTAAATTCATTTAGTTTGGTAATAATACTCAAATACCCTATGAGTATCAAAAATATTTATTTCCTACCGATTATAATTAATAAATAAGATCAATCATCATCAGTGTTCAAAAAGAGAAATTTTCCATACTAAATTTCTTTTTAGTTTATGTCTTAATCCACATACTGTATGTTATTTTATATTTATAGTAGAACATAGTCTCTAGTCCTAAGAGTATGTGCTAAATCTGTCTGGTTAAGTCAAATCTGCATCAAATCTGTTAAAAAAATTGCCATATATGGTTATTTAATACCCATATACTCAATGGCTATTTAAACAGTCAATACATGGTTATATTTTGTGAAAAAAATGCATGGTAACAGAAATCAGAAATAGCCAGAAAATATCTGAATATAAAGAGTTATTTTTACATATTTACTGTAATTTTATGTGGATAACCTCACAAAAAATTGCTAAAATAAAAATAAAAATTGCGTGTAACCTGCATCATTGCATACCATCTCCAAAGTGGCATTTGGAAACATGACACTTCCTGATATACAGTTTAGAAGCTTTCTTTAAAAAAACTTCATTTTTTCCCTCCTAATCATTTGTGTTTTATTTCCATTAGCAGTCAATTGTAAATGTAATTTAAAATAAATGAAATGGAACAAAGGGGGAAAAATGAAATATTTCAGACAAAATCTCTCAAACTGCACAAGTATCAAAAAAACAGCTGCCAATTCACAATTTTTTCATCCTTTACCTTCATTTCTATTTTATTTATCAAATAATATTAATAAAATATATAATAAAAATAATAAANAATTTTAAATGTTGCCGGGAAAGTTAAGAAACTCGTCGCTGATTTATTTTATTTTGAAACAAAATAAAAATTTGAGATAGGATTACTTCCAAATAAATCAAATTAAAATTTTTCGAAGCAATCTACCACAATATAAGATTTTATATTTAAGAATATAGTGTGACAAAAAAAAAATGCTATTTAAAGAAAAATGTGATTACTGTGCGAATTTAATAATACACAAGTCATATTAAACATTTATATGTTTTATAACAATATCAATGAATTAAATTATATAAACAACAATGGCACGCACATAAATCTTATTAGAAACGTGAAATTTAATTTGCCTTATCAAAAAAATTTGACCAGAAATATTTAAAGCGTCTCCGAAATATTTTATGTTTTTAGTATCCCAACAACAGTGTCTCATACACAGTTTAAGGATTACCCTGAAGAACTCGCCTTCTACTGTACTATTTTAGATGCCGTTTTTTGTGGAAAATCGAACATATTTTTAGACCCATCTAAAAATTCTCTAATTAGTGTGGGACCTAATTCTTGCACCCAGTGAAAACGGATAAGATCGGTTATAATCTAATAATCTTAATCTTCGATATCGTTACTTTTTGCGCGAGCAACGCCGGGCTCATCTGTTACTTTTTCGCTAATATTTTATATGATAGTTATCAGATTTTTAAAAACTTTAAGCAAACAAGTCCACATTTTAAAGATGAAAATCCATTTACTGGTAACACTTTTTGTGATTGTGTATTCGATAAGTATTATTGCAACTGTTGTTTTAAATCCTGTCTGTAGCTAGTTTCATTGTAACTACTACCATAATCCAGAAGTCACACATTACTTAGAAAACTGTAGAATTGTGTTAATTTCACTCCGGATACAAACCGTACAAAATTTGGAAATATCGATAATGAATTATTATCCAAAGACAAAAGAAATTTAAAATATTGCATATATAAATTGTTTCATTTTAATATTTACGATTATGAAATATTTGTGACATTTTAATAAAATTATTTTTCAAGTAGCTTCTATACAATATTTAACGTCATCTGGAGAGATTATTTTTGCCCACGAGATTAATATCAGTCTGTAAGTAATACGCTTTGTTATTACACACCAAAGTGCGAGTGTTTTTGGAATGTGACCTCACTGTCGGTAGAAGGCTCGTTACTGGAGGAAAGGTAAATTAGGCATATAAGATTTCGTTTTAAAATGGTATCTTTTTAATTTCAATTACACTGGAAACTAGCTTATTCGAAATTCCGATTTATCCAGACCCGCATAAAAAGAGACAGTAGTCGTTAAACAAATAAACCTAATTTCTAGTAATAAACTAATGAAAATTAGATTGCTGTCTTTCGAAACGGTTCGATCTACAAATATTCAAATGCGAATGTAACTTGCTGCAATGACTGAATACAAATAGGGCTGTGGCGACAGCTTTGGCGATAAACCCCAAAGTCGCCACAAGGGGGAACCCCTGACCTGACCTATGACATCACACACATTCTTGTTGGATTTGGGCCTCTCCAGACGTGTGTAGTAACACCTCGTGTATTAACCTGTACAGTCACGCCATAATTCATATATAGAATAAATGATAATCTTTTATTGTATGTGGCCCTGTTTGTAATGAGTAATTTCACACGAACCGGTGACCACAAGGGCTATAGCTTGCGGGTATGAACTTGGTAGCCGTGGAACGTTATTGCTAATTCGTCATTTGGTCGCCTTCCGTTCGTATGGAGATTGTGGTCCTCGGTTTTTTTTTTTTTTTTTAACTCCGTCCTGTGGGCAATAAGAGCGGCCTCTTTTTAGCAAGCCCATTATGAGTTCGGCCATGCCCACAATGGAGGCGGCCGGGTGGTGAGGGACGGGGCCGACATATCCGAACGGACCACCCCCCGAAAAATTCCTGGGGATTTTTCGACCCGTTTGGATTCGAACCCGGGTTCCCCAGAGCGGTAAACTGCCACCTTGACCGCTCGGCCATCCGGCCGCCGCCACAGATTACTAAAAGCGTACACGTGTGAAGGAAGGTGGTGTATGTGTTTGTACTGTACAGTACATCTGCAGATACCATCTAAAATATTTGACTTTTTAATATAATTTGAATATTTTCGGGTAAAAAACGAAAAAGTCGGGATATTCCGGAAAAGATTTCCCGATCGGGACGTGTGACAAGTTTACATGATGTCGCCTATATAAATGTATCAATGCAACAATTTGAATTATAAATAATCAAATTACACAAAATTAGGTACGGTGTAAACATTTTATGAACTTATGCGTTTAACGATTTAAATTATATGTAAAGTTCATATATCATCTGTACAATTATCAACTTTTTAAAGTGAGCTATTCGTTTCATTACAATAAGTAATCTCTCGCTTCAAACGCAGTGTATTATATTTAAATCTATAATATATACTGTATTTTAAAAATATATAATTTTATATTTGTGTAAGTAATTTGTTTTTATTTTTTTACACTTACTAGAAAAGATAACTACAGTATTTATTAAAATATAAATAAAATTTTTTATTTGAGAACAATGTTGCCAACTGAATTTGCGAGAATGTGGCAACACTAAACTTGTAACCATGTTTGTTTACGAGAATGTACGGAGCATGCTTAAGAATGGTTGTTTTAAATAAGTAAAATATATACACGTAGACACAGATAAAAGGTAATATTGGCTATACATATATAACGAATTGATTGATATATTCTTTTTCAGTTAATATCAAGTAGATACACCGAAGCGAATTACAAGTTTAGTATTTTTTTAAAATTATATAATGAAAAATTCTGTATTTAACTATTGATTCTTAAATTGTAATAGTATTGACACACACCAAACATTAATATAAACATTGAATTATTATGCCATCATATAATTGCTGAGATAGACATAGACACACCAAAAAAGTACAAAGTTTTGTTGTTTGTTGTTTGTGTTTATTTTAAATATAAACATAATATGTCTTGAAATCAATAATGTAGTAATCCTCAGTAGGATAACTTTACTTGGTAAGTGTTTCTAAACAATTTCTGGAGACTGCTACAATAAAACAATATAATTAAAATTAGGAGCTCAGAATTTAGTATGTATTTTAGGAATTAAAGAAATGGAATGGTTTTTGCATGAGAGATGTATCACAAACAAAAAAATGAAATGAAAATAATCTGATACAATTTGCATTATATCTCGTTTACTAGGCTTGACAGTGTGAAATGACAACTCAAAATAATAATCAGATAATTTTGAGTTGTCAATCAATCAAATCAGTATGATGACAATGATGATGACGACAACGATAACCAAATTCTGGCTTCAATAAGTATAAGTTTTAATAGTATTTTTTAAGTAAATAATTACTCATTATTATTAATTAAGTAGCAAAAATAGCATTCTGTATGTGTAGCTGTATTCTGTTTGCTTAATAAATTATGTCATTTACGTGGCATTTGGCATGTACAGAAATATGTAAATCTCGGATAATTCAGTAACTTGATTTGAATTATCTGATAACTCAATAATTCAAAGTTGGGATTATTTCATTCCTTGAATCTCAAACTAATGAGGATTTGCTGTATTATTTTAATGCTTAATTTTATTTTGAAAATTGTTAAAGAAAAAAATTCAAAGTAAATCAAACTCAAAATCCATTTATTTTATTTAAAATATTCTCTGATCCAGTGGTACTGTTACTGACTCTAAAAAATGTTGATTTTGCAAAAGACTTTATTAAACAATTTTATATCATCCATGAATTTTTAAGAATGTCTTTATCAAAATTAACTTTTTTAAATTAATATTTTGATAGTTTTTAATGTGTTTTGGGCTTTAGTCACTCAAATAGGAATATTTTTTTATTAGTTTAATTTAAAATTAATAATTATTTTTATTCAAATAATATTTTCATCTAGGGATATTTAAAGAAAAATGAAGATGCAGCTTGTTACTCGCCTTTTTAATTTTGCAAGATCCAGTTTGTGTATGAGAAGATTATATACTACACATATAATATATAGCTGTTTACAAACTCAATTAAAAGTGCCATGCAAATATTCTAATTTGACCTTCAAGATTGTAATGAAACAACATTATGCTACATATTTAGAAAATCAAGAGTTGAATACTGTTTTATTATCACATGGACTGACTGAAGAAGAATTAGATGACATGTGGAAAACCAAATCTCAACTATTGAACTATCCAGTTACACATTGGAATAACACAATTGAAATATTAAATAAACATGGATTTTCAATAAATGACATCAAAAATATTTTAATGACTGTACCTAGCATTTTGGAAATTAAACCAAATGATTTAAATAATACAATTAACAAGTGGAGAGAGCAAAAATTAGGTGAAAAAAAATTATTAATGATTATTAATAACACTCCTTGGTTGTTGTTATTAAAAGATAAATATATAGATGAAAGAGTAAAAGATATTTACAAGATGTTTACAAATTTGGATAGACATAAATTATTAGAAATATGTCCTTTAATATTTATTGAAGATTGGAATAGTATACTTGAAAAAATTCAATATATACAAGAAGCTATGGGATTTACTCAGATGCAGATCGTAAAAGGAAAGTGTTTAGAACATACTTTATTACATATTAAAACTAGGCATATGTGTGCCGTTATGTGTGGAAAATTTAAAAGATTATCTCCAAAGAAAAATATCTTAACTAATATTTCATTGAAAAAGATTGCTGATACAACAAATAGAGATTTTGCAAAAATTTGTGGAATATCATTAGAAGAATACTATGTATTTTGTGATATTATGAAGGAATTAGATTTAGATGAAAACTCAGATGATGATGTATGAGTATAAAATTATTTTAATTTGAAATAAATTAGAACGTGAAAAATATACAGTACTGTATTAATTATTAGAATGTAGTTTAATGAACTATTTCACAGTTTTGTTTAATTTCAACTGTAAATATAAATGTGTCCTATTATAAGCAACAATCCATTAAATTACCTAAAAGAATCTTAGAACAATTAAATATTTTCATGCTAATTCATATTCAAGAAAAAATCCAATCTGAAATTGAAATAAAATTTTATTCTAATTTTACAATTTTAGATTAAGCTTACTCCTGAAGATGAAGTTTGAAGTTACAGAAGCAGTAGAACATTTTGAACTTTATCTTTAGTGAGGTACTTTTCCTAAGTTACTGAGTTTTAGCACCTTTTCAATGATTTTATTACAAAAAAGTAAAAATTATTATCTTAATAATAAAAAGTCTGTTCTCCAAATATTTTAAACAACAGTTCACTTTTCAACATTTCAATGTTTAAAATATTTTTTTCTAGTCTTTTATTGTAAATTTCAAAGACTAATTTACAATAATTATCATTCCAAACAATCAATCAATGAATGTGGTTTGTCTGATGAAACATGCATCATAAAAAATTGTGCAATGCCAGAAAATATTGAAGTATAAAATCCTTAATAATTTATAATAAAATTCAGCTATTTTTGTTTAAAAATACTTTTTACTCTGCCCAGTATATGTTAAGAAGACAATTGTGAGTTTGGCCAGACCCACAATGAGGCAGCTGGGGTTGAAGTACAGACCACCTTTGAAAGTTTCTGACTTTTCAGTCTGATTGGATTCACTCCCAGACTTTCCATAGTGGTAGGTTGATGCCTTAACTACTTCATCCATCCATCTTGCCAGCAATACTTCCTATTGAAGACAGCTGGTAAAGGTATCAGCCTACGTCTGGGGACATGTGAACAACTACAGGAATTTTCATGGACAGTCTGACCTGAGGCAGTTGGCAACACAGCACTTATCCACTGTCCCCAACTTATGTGATGTCAGGACTGAGGCTAACTCACTTTTTGGGTCGACATGCATCCGTTCGGATGTTCATCTCATTGTGCACCCCGACCACTGCTTCCACAGTCAGCGTAACTTTAACCCTTGTATATTGCTTTGTAAAATAAACTTGTGGCAACAACCATTGGACTCTTTTGTCTGTCCTGGAATCATTCATTCGCCACCACGACAATCCTCTTCGTGGATGTAATCCACGAGCAGAATTGTCGGCATTGACCGACATAGCCGATTTTCATTCTCAAGAGGTACGCCTTAGTGGCCTCCTCAGTCCCTTACCACTCAGTTATGTTTCTGATTAAACCCATGAGGAGTATGGAAAAAGGCTTTAAATATGTCTACAGGGCAGAGAGAAAATCTTATTAAAATTATTCTAAAGTTGTTAATTAATATACAGTGATAACCAGTCAGTTTTGTGAGTTTGTTGTTGGTTTTTCTTTCTCCACAGATGGTGCTGCTTCATAACACAATGAATTATTATTTATGATTAATTTTTATTGTAATCCAAAGTAGGATTGTTCAGCGGATTTAAAATATTAAGAGATGATATTATTATTACGAGTTAAGCCGCAGTTCAAGCAACTTAGAAGCCTAAGTATTCCTCAACTGCACCCTCCAAAACCAAGCCTAATTTAACGTGATTAAACACTTTCCCTTTTGTTTTCCTTACACATACAGGGGTGGGAGGTAGAAAATCTCTCTTGCTTTCATTTTATTTTGTGTTGATCTCAGCTTTCACTTAAAACGCATTCTTTTCGCGCATACTTTTGTAACAAAATAGGCTTTTGCGTAAAACTATCTTCCTACGTAAAACTATCTTGAAAGAATAGACCTATAAATTTTCACTTTCATCCATCTGTCTTTCCTTAATCTCGAGAACAGAGTTAGATAGATCGTACTTGTATCATAGAGATCATATGTGGAAAGAATGGTGCAGGAAGCCCCGATTAGCTGTATACGAACTTCAGATGCAAACCGAAAGTCGCCTGATTTCAATTCAAAAATTTTTCCCAGAACGGAGTTACATAAATGGGTTTGTTTCTTTGTTATCGGGACTACTAATTTGAGGTGGAGAGCATATATTTTAAATTTAAAAAAATTAAAAATATGATTAAAAATTGCAACCAGGCATTGTTAGTTATTTAAATAGATTGCTAGTGAATAATTGTAAATATTTTTAAGTTTGAGATATTTATTTGTTCTTTCATTAATTGCTTCAGCTTTAGTGAGAGAAGAATTATTGTTTTCTTACAAGAACTAATAGGAGAATATATACAATTTAGCCTAAAATCAGGTCCATACGTAGGATTTTTTACAAAATACTGGAAATGGCAAAAATAAACAGTTTATTTATTTTAATTCTAAAATAGATAATTGACGCGAAACAAAGATATAAAAACCTGTTTTTATTATTTTTACGTATTTCTGCTCGTGAGACGAGATGATGCCAAAATCATGTGACAGCTGCAGCCAATTATCGTGATTATTAAATCGGTGATATTATATTGGCTTGTTAATAAAATTGCTTTATTCAAAGATTGATTCTACAGTCAAATATTAAAAACAGGCAAAACCGAAAACAGCCCGAAAATCGGAGATGTCTAGTCACCCCATCTTAGTGCCAACGAAGAGAGGAGTTAAAGAAACTGCAAGTACTGTCAGGGCTGTGGAGTC
>NW_019384344.1:998185-1009345 GCF_000671375.1 Centruroides sculpturatus
TACAGTAATACCCCGAACTTACGCGATAGGTGGGACCGAGCGGTAACCGCGTAAGTCGGGGTATAATTTCGCATATAAATACATACAAATAATTTTTAATTGGGGCCGGAGACTAAAGAAAACAAAAATTTAGAAAAAAATGTTTAATAAAATCTTAGATAATACATATGTGTAACAAATTAGGCCTATATTATTTTACAATTTTTCACATTTACTTGATTATTACGCCATAATTTTAACACTCCCACACGACGGAGTTGACCGCTCGGCTGTCGGAAAACTCCTCACCCCAATCGGCTAACCTCACACACAATACGTGTATGCTGATTGGATACCGCAAGCTTTCGATATAATCTGGGAACCTATTCTGAATAGTATCGTTAAGCTAACGAATACAATAAAAACCAGTTTTTATCGGAACCACGTGATTCGCGTTTAATCAATCGTGAACATGCTATTCCGAGCCGTACGTTTCGTTTTCGGTTCCGATAGTCACGTGCGATAACTAAGCTTTTGTTATCGGTCACTCTCAACCTGCCGTTAGGAATGTAACGAAAGTGAAAACAGCGTGGCGTCCTTTGGTGTACGAATGATTTTACTTTACGAGCAATTGGAGAGAGAGTTAATAAACTATGTTGTTGTATTGCTTAAAAATAATTACCTTAACTATTTGTGAATATTGTATGAATAATGTAATTGCTATATTGTTAAAATTTAAAGCAAGTAGCTATATCATTAACATTATTTCTGAAATAGGTTTCATTCGCATATGTATAAATTAAAATGATAGTCATATATTTATATTCTAAGCTCTCAGTTACTTTTCGCCATCTTTCTGTGTCTTTTTGTGAACCGACTCCATCGGAATTCAGACGGTCGACTATTTCTTGTCACAATTTCTGGCGATCTTTTACGGCAAAGAAAGCGTTTAACTTCCCTAACATTAATTTAGAGTTGTCTTCTATAAAATTAACGAGCATCTCGAACTGGCGACTTGTAGTTCGCTGGCTTCGTTGGCCTTTCTTCGACATTTTAAAACAAAACTATTTCACTAGAGCTGGTACGCGACAATGCTAAAACCACGTGCTTCACTTAGAAAATAGCGGGTTGCAGTCACGTGACAAAAATACAATGCTAACTAAACTGTGATTAGTTAAAGCGTAACAGCTATCGATAGCGTGGAACCCAGACACATCTCGACCGACTACCCGTAGCGAAATCCACTTAACGTGAAGCACAGAATAGCGATTTGTCTAAGGTTCGTTAACTAAGGTTTCTCTTTCGTTAAGGGGACTTATCGAATATCCCGTGTGTCGCTCTCGTTGAGTTATCAGAAGAGCTCAGAATAGGTCCCCTGGCCCGANTTCATCTAGGGATATTTAAAGAAAAATGAAGATGCAGCTTGTTACTCGCCTTTTTAATTTTGCAAGATCCAGTTTGTGTATGAGAAGATTATATACTACACATATAATATATAGCTGTTTACAAACTCAATTAAAAGTGCCATGCAAATATTCTAATTTGACCTTCAAGATTGTAATGAAACAACATTATGCTACATATTTAGAAAATCAAGAGTTGAATACTGTTTTATTATCACATGGACTGACTGAAGAAGAATTAGATGACATGTGGAAAACCAAATCTCAACTATTGAACTATCCAGTTACACATTGGAATAACACAATTGAAATATTAAATAAACATGGATTTTCAATAAATGACATCAAAAATATTTTAATGACTGTACCTAGCATTTTGGAAATTAAACCAAATGATTTAAATAATACAATTAACAAGTGGAGAGAGCAAAAATTAGGTGAAAAAAAATTATTAATGATTATTAATAACACTCCTTGGTTGTTGTTATTAAAAGATAAATATATAGATGAAAGAGTAAAAGATATTTACAAGATGTTTACAAATTTGGATAGACATAAATTATTAGAAATATGTCCTTTAATATTTATTGAAGATTGGAATAGTATACTTGAAAAAATTCAATATATACAAGAAGCTATGGGATTTACTCAGATGCAGATCGTAAAAGGAAAGTGTTTAGAACATACTTTATTACATATTAAAACTAGGCATATGTGTGCCGTTATGTGTGGAAAATTTAAAAGATTATCTCCAAAGAAAAATATCTTAACTAATATTTCATTGAAAAAGATTGCTGATACAACAAATAGAGATTTTGCAAAAATTTGTGGAATATCATTAGAAGAATACTATGTATTTTGTGATATTATGAAGGAATTAGATTTAGATGAAAACTCAGATGATGATGTATGAGTATAAAATTATTTTAATTTGAAATAAATTAGAACGTGAAAAATATACAGTACTGTATTAATTATTAGAATGTAGTTTAATGAACTATTTCACAGTTTTGTTTAATTTCAACTGTAAATATAAATGTGTCCTATTATAAGCAACAATCCATTAAATTACCTAAAAGAATCTTAGAACAATTAAATATTTTCATGCTAATTCATATTCAAGAAAAAATCCAATCTGAAATTGAAATAAAATTTTATTCTAATTTTACAATTTTAGATTAAGCTTACTCCTGAAGATGAAGTTTGAAGTTACAGAAGCAGTAGAACATTTTGAACTTTATCTTTAGTGAGGTACTTTTCCTAAGTTACTGAGTTTTAGCACCTTTTCAATGATTTTATTACAAAAAAGTAAAAATTATTATCTTAATAATAAAAAGTCTGTTCTCCAAATATTTTAAACAACAGTTCACTTTTCAACATTTCAATGTTTAAAATATTTTTTTCTAGTCTTTTATTGTAAATTTCAAAGACTAATTTACAATAATTATCATTCCAAACAATCAATCAATGAATGTGGTTTGTCTGATGAAACATGCATCATAAAAAATTGTGCAATGCCAGAAAATATTGAAGTATAAAATCCTTAATAATTTATAATAAAATTCAGCTATTTTTGTTTAAAAATACTTTTTACTCTGCCCAGTATATGTTAAGAAGACAATTGTGAGTTTGGCCAGACCCACAATGAGGCAGCTGGGGTTGAAGTACAGACCACCTTTGAAAGTTTCTGACTTTTCAGTCTGATTGGATTCACTCCCAGACTTTCCATAGTGGTAGGTTGATGCCTTAACTACTTCATCCATCCATCTTGCCAGCAATACTTCCTATTGAAGACAGCTGGTAAAGGTATCAGCCTACATCTGGGGACATGTGAACAACTACAGGAATTTTCATGGACAGTCTGACCTGAGGCAGTTGGCAACACAGCACTTATCCACTGTCCCCAACTTATGTGATGTCAGGACTGAGGCTAACTCACTTTTTGGGTCGACATGCATCCGTTCGGATGTTCAACTCATTGTGCACCCCGACCACTGCTTCCACAGTCAGCGTAACTTTAACCCTTGTATATTGCTTTGTAAAATAAGCTTGTGGCAACAACCATTGGACTCTTTTGTCTGTCCTGGAATCATTCATTCGCCACCACGACAATCCTCTTCGTGGATGTAATCCACGAGCAGAATTGTCGGCATTGACCGACATAGCCGATTTTCATTCTCAAGAGGTACGCCTTAGTGGCCTCCTCAGTCCCTTACCACTCAGTTATGTTTCTGATTAAACCCATGAGGAGTATGGAAAAAGGCTTTAAATATGTCTACAGGGCAGAGAGAAAATCTTATTAAAATTATTCTAAAGTTGTTAATTAATATACAGTGATAACCAGTCAGTTTTGTGAGTTTGTTGTTGGTTTTTCTTTCTCCACAGATGGTGCTGCTTCATAACACAATGAATTATTATTTATGATTAATTTTTATTGTAATCCAAAGTAGGATTGTTCAGCGGATTTAAAATATTAAGAGATGATATTATTATTACGAGTTAAGCCGCAGTTCAAGCAACTTCGAAGCCTACGTATTCCTCAACTGCACCCTCCAAAACCAAGCCTAATTTAACGTGATTAAACACTTTCCCTTTTGTTTTCCTTACACATACGGGTGGGAGGTAGAAAATCTCTCTTGCTTTCATTTTATTTTGTGTTGATCTCAGCTTTCACTTAAAACGCATTCTTTTCGCGCATACTTTTGTAATAAAATAGGCCTTTGCGTAAAACTATCTTCCTACGTAAAACTATCTTGAAAGAATAGACCTATAAATTTCCACTTTCATCCATCTGTCTTTCCTTAATCTCGAGAACAGAGTTAGATAGATCGTACTTGTATCATAGAGATCATATGTGGAAAGAATGGTGCAGGAAGCCCCGATTAGCTGTATACGAACTTCAGATGCAAACCGAAAGTCGCCTGATTTCAATTCAAAAATTTTTCCCAGAACGGAGTTACATAAATGGGTTTGTTTCTTTGTTATCGGGACTACTAATTTGAGGTGGAGAGCATATATTTTAAATTTAAAAAAATTAAAAATATGATTAAAAATTGCAACCAGGCATTGTTAGTTATTTAAATAGATTGCTAGTGAATAATTGTAAATATTTTTAAGTTTGAGATATTTATTTGTTCTTTCATTAATTGCTTCAGCTTTAGTGAGAGAAGAATTATTGTTTTCTTACAAGAACTAATAGGAGAATATATACAATTTAGCCTAAAATCAGGTCCATACGCAGGATTTTTTACAAAATACTGGAAATGGCAAAAATAAACAGTTTATTTATTTTAATTCTAAAATAGATAATTGACGCGAAACAAAGATATAAAAACTTGTTTTTATTATTTTTACGTATTTCTGCTCGTGAGACGAGATGACGCCAAAATCATGTGACAGCTGCAGCCAATTATCGTGATTATTAAATCGGTGATATTATATTGGCTTGTTAATAAAATTGCTTTATTCAAAGATTGATTCTACAGTCAAATATTAAAAACAGGCAAAACCGAAAACAGCCCGAAAATCGGAGATGTCTAGTCACCCCATCTTAGTGCCAACGAAGAGAGGAGTTAAAAAAACTGCAAGTACTGTCAGGGCTGTGGAGTCGGAGTCGGAGTCATCAAAAAATCTCCTTTTTACTTCCCAACTTGTAATGTATGTAAAACGGAAAAGTATTGAAATCGTGTCAAATTTGACCTTCCAAGTTTCTTTTGCAAATCTATATGTTTGGAGACCTCCCGAAACCCTCAAATTTGGATAGACATAAATTATTAGAAATATGTCCTTTAATATTTATTGAAGATTGGAATAGTATACTTGAAAAAATTCAATATATACAAGAAGCNATATAATCATTGTAGCTCTAACTATATACAATCCTGTCAAAAATTTTGGAGTAATTATTGTTGTAAATCAAATCAACATTTCAGGTGTAATAAGATGTTATTTATATGCACAAAAAAATTGACAATTTATTTAATAAAACAGTTACATTAGTTGCTTTTTATTAGTCCAAAATTCATTAGGCTATAAGAAATACAGTATAAGAATTAAGTTAAGTAGTCATGCTGCTGCTTACTGTATGGATGTGTTGCTAGTTACATTCCAGACCTCCATTTGATCTTTGTGTCCAGAACTGTTAACTTACAAGTTAGACATAAGCATACTGATTACTCACTATGCTGACTAGAGACGACTCAGCATCCACAACCTATAACTCCCTCTTTGGCACTCAGCCAGCTATTGCTTTACCCTGGCATGGTGGGTATATAAAGGTTGGAGTTAGGCTGCAGAAGACAATCAGGATAAAGCTCTTAATATAATATATTTTTTTCAATCATCTATGTTTAAAAAACTAAGTTTGATTTAAGAATTTATTTTAGATATTTAGTTTAATAATTTAATTACAGGGTTTCTGGAAAACTTAAATTGCTATTACAATAGAATTTTTTTCCTTAAATATATGCTTTTAACTTATATTTAATACAATATACCTCTTTTAATCAGTGATGCACTCAGGATTTAATCTTGGACGAGCTAAGTGAACTGATAAAAAAAATTTTTAATTCAAACTCAATAAAATCTTCCTTATGTGACCACTAATTCATAAGTAATGTAGAAATAGAAGACACCATGCAATATAAATAAAAAATGAATTTTAATTAGGAAAATATACTGGTTATTTTTCCTTGGGATATTAGGCCCCTTGGCCTCCTTGCTGCTTTTAATGTACCTGTTCTCAATCCAAACATATTGATTTTAAATGTGATTAATTTGAAATAGTTCTAAATTATTTTTGTTGGTTACTTTATTTGATATGCAGTAAAACCTGTCTATGGCGACCACCCACGGTTCCTACAAAAAGTGGTCTTTTATACAGGTGGTCATCCAATACAGGTGTTGCTGTAATACCGTATTTCCGTACGTATTTTGCGCACTTTTTAGCCATTTCTATTAAGCAAAACTCGAGATGAGAAAAAAATAAGCAAATTTTTTCAACGATAGGGCTATATTGGTATTGTATTTTATTATCGGATAACCCGATTTACAGGAGTCGTAATGATATTATAAGACAGATTTAACACCAATACTTTNCGCATGCTAAGTAAGCCCAGAGAATTCTTCCCTGCGACTACTGTATATTCTTGGTTATAAGGAACACCTTTTTCATACTTTTCGAGACTGTTAACTGCTATACTGTACTTTTAGACCGACTGATTGATGTGTAGTAGAAGAAAATTTGTACAAATAAATTTTCTGTCGAAATGCCATTATGTTTCTATTTGTACAAAGTATAGGTACTACATTAATTAATACATTTTATTACAGAGTAGTTTCAAGTAGTGAGCTGTCTAAAACAGGTTTTTTTTGACATAGGACAGCATTTTTTAAATTAAGGGTCGCGACCATTCGAGGGATGTAGTAAAAATTTTAGGTCACAAAAATTGGAAAAAATTAGGTTTATGCATATGAAATTTACTAATTTTTTATTTAAACCTAATTTTTTTTATTAAAACCTAATGGTTTATGAAAAATGTTATATATTTGTTAATGTTTGATATGTTGAAATTGTATGAAAAAAACCTAGATTTTAGATTATGCCTATTCAGAATATGTTTTGCACCAGTGCATATTCTAACGTGCAAATGCACACAAAGTGCGTAATGGGAATTTCGAGTTGTGCAATGGGAATTCCATATTTGTGCAGTAATTAATTGTCCAATTCTGGATTTTATAAGTATTTCTTTCTTCTAGTTATATTAAAGTTAAAATATTTACCTAAATTACAGAGTATGCGGTAAATCCTGTCTAAAACAGAACCCGAATAAAGGAAACAAGCCTAAACAGAAAAAAAAAATTATTCGAAACGGAACGATTTTCTATGTTAAAAAAGAACCTGTTCAAAATGGAAACCTGGCAAACTGGAAAAAATATTCAGTACCATGCGATTCTGCTTTACACGGGTTTTGCTGTATATTTTATTCAGTCCACAAAAATAATCCAGAACCACAGCGTACGTATCGTATAGTAAATTATATCACATGCATGCTCACACTGCACTTGTCTAGCGACTAAAGTAAAAATATTTTTGCTCTGAGATCCTAAGAGGGCCTTTATTTCATTTATATTATAGATTTGTCCAGGCAGTCGGATGGCCAAACACATACAACCTCTTCGATATTTAGTTTAATTTTTATACGTTTTCACTATATTAACGTATGATTTTAAATAATTCATGCTCAATAATATAAATACAGTATGCGTACTTCTTCACGTCATGAATTCATAATACGTTACTATACAAAAATATCGGTTTAAAATTCTATTCAGAATTTTAAAAATAAAATGTAATTATTTTATAATTATAAAAACATTACATAAATTTGATGTTATATTATTAACTTTGTGAGAATAATGAAATTTTATATAATTATGTCTAAAAATTATATAAACGTAACAGTTGGCAACAGTGTTCCAACTGAACTGATGGTGAGACGGTCGTATAGTAAGTTACAAGAATAATAACCATGATTATTTGGAAATTGTTAGGAAATTCAGGTAAAAAATTGAATGGTTTTAATTTTAAAGCTTATAAACATCCAATTTTGTGTGTTGTATTTTTCTACTTTAGGATTAAACATGTTTATCCAGCCTACTTCCAGGCGCGATCCACTAAGACCATCGCATTTTATTATTTATCCCACGTGACTATGCTGGCTTTGAATTGCTCACTTAATTGTTCGTGGAGTATTTGATCTTATATAATTTTAGGGGTATTGGGACTCGTCTTGAGTAGATGCCGAGGTACTCGCGGCTACGTACGGAGCATCTGTCGAGGCAAGTGAAAGCGCGCCTTGACTGATACGGAGTGTGAAGGATAGTCAGAAGTACTGGTTCAATTTAAAAACTGTTTTTGGTCATTAGAAGTTAATGCGTTTATTATTTGTTATAGATACTGGTTTGCCGTGCCTATAACGTAACTTGCTTGCAAACACGATGTCCACGAGTGAGATGGTGATTGGAACTGCTGTTGTTGGAGTTCCGCATCTAGGGGTGAAGATCACGCAAAGGGTCGTGTGTTGGACTTTCCTTTATTCTTTTCCGATTAATATCATTAGAATATCTGACCACCGTGCTGGATTGTCTATTAAACATGCAATGAGTTTAGTAGATGTGCAATGTGACTCCCAATTGTGCCCGGAAGTAGGCTGATTTTGGGGACTATATCTCATGAAGGGTTACTATAGAGGTATGATTTCTTTGACTTTTTTGTTCCTATGGGCTGGGCATGCTCTGTAGCTCTGTTGAGATTTCAACAGAGTTATTCACATCTGCAATCTTGCCCCTACTATGTTTATACTTGTCATTTTTAGCTGAATGAAGTGTTGAAGCATAGCTACGAGGTGTAAAAAGGTAGAGCTATGAATATAAAACTATTTTAGATTGTTGGAAGTATTTTTGCCAGATAATGTAATTTCTTATATTTTAAATACACAAATCAAGAGCTAGATAGAATGGCAACTTGTTTATTCACACAATACACAAGACTGTCCATGCACTGATCTTGAGGAAATATCAGTTTTCCTATGTGTGTTATACCTTACTGATGTGAAGAAGTCATATCAACTAAATACAGATGATCTGTGGGCCACAGATGGAACTGCACCTGACTTTTTTATTGCACCAATAAGCCAACAAAGATTTCATACTCTTCTGCAAGCTGTTAGATCCCACAATAGAACTTTGAGTTGAAAGAAAAGTAGAAAATAATCTGGTCCCAGTTAGAAAAAGACCTATCCCAGTTAAAGACACATTAAAAGATCTTGCCTGGAAAGTATTAACCCACCTGTCGTACTCACCAAACCTTGCTCCTTCTGATTTCCACTTGTTCTGATTGATGGCACATGCATTTTCTGAGCAGCACTTAAAACATACAAAGAAGTGGAAAAATGGGTCTCTGAAATGGTTTGCCTCAAAACAAAGAAAGTTCTATTGGGACAGTATCCACAAATTGCCTGAAAGACGGGGAAATGTGTAGCTAGCAATGGACATTACTTTGAATAAAGCACTTTTGATGTTTTTTTTTTTTTTGAAATTATGTTTTCTTTGAAAAATCTGCATTATTAACTGGTGCACCTGGTAGATAACTTGCTATGTAAAAAAAAAATTAAAATGAATGTTGTAAAAATGCCAAAATTCTGATTTTTGCATGTGACAGTAATATAATTTTTAGATAAATTAGTGAAATAAAAACTTTGTCAATGTTTTGTGACTTTGGACATCAAAGTGTTTTTTGTATACACTGGTTTCTGTACCTGCAATGAAGTTTCTAAGAAATGCAATTATGAGCTTGCTGCAGTGATCATGTTTGTGTATTGGTAAATAAATACAGTGATACCTTGGTTTTTGTCGATAATCTGTCCAAAAACAATCAGTGAAATCAGAAACTGACAAAAATTGAGGCAATTATTTCCATATGAAACAATGTAAATTCAATTAATTCATTCTAGATACTCCAAAATACATACCAAAAACACATTTCATAGAGAATAAGTATAGTGTTTAATACAGGTAACCCCCATATAATATGGTACTTCTATAGCACGGATACACTCTAACATGGTTTGAGAATTGGTATCATCCCCGTATAACATGGTACTGTTATAGCATGGATTCACTCTGACACGGTTCGAGAATTGGGTAAAACCCTCGTACAACATAAAATGTAATAAATTTTTACATACTTAAGTAATAATAGTTCATGAAAATTAAGTTCATGAAAATTATTATTTTCATGAACTATTAGTATGTAAATTTTCTTTTCTCGCCTTCTGTCGTTGCACATTGTCCTTCTCGAAACTTGTTTCAATGTTGCCAGATCTTGACGCTTCTGCTTCTGATGTTGCCAGATGTTTTCCCCTTATTCCATACTTGCTTTATTCTTCATAAGTGCTTAGAGCCATATAAGGAAATTTATAAAGATCTTTTAACTACGTAATTCGAAATTTAGACTATTTGCAAAAAGTCAAATTAACTTTTTGAGTTTATCTTTATCCTTTATACACTACCACAGAGGGCCAGAAGCAAATACTCATAACTACCACTAGAGGGCCAGAAGCAGTTTAAAAAGGTGGATAAAAATGATAAGGGTGAAGAATTTCTTTGTGTTTTTAATTGTAAAAGTGTCAGAAACCTACAAGAAAAGGCTGACACTTGATCTCTTTTAACCTTGTGAAGTTTTTTTACCAATTTTTACCTGTATTTAAGAAGAGTTCTTCAAAGCAAATTTTTTAAGACTGTTACTTCTGTGGTAGTGTATAAAGGATAAAGATGGACTCAAAAGTTAATTTGACTTTTTGTAAATTGTCTAAACTTCGAATTATGAAGAAATACATCCTGAGTTATCACAAAAATTGTAATCTTTTAACTAGAAGCAAGCAAACTAAAATTACACACTTTTTGCAAAAGGTAAAGCATGGATCTGAAGATAATGCAGAAAAATGCTCAGAGGATAAGGATAACTTGCCAAAAAGAAAACGCTCTCGGTTAATTAATAGTGTTTTTAGTGATGACGAAGAAAACATTGTTTAATTTATATTAATATGTATCACTTAAAAAATTTTAATGAAGATATTTATCTTAATTATGAAAATATACTAGCATGTTTTTTAATTTTTGGAACCTAACCCTCCTTTTCGTATTAGTTCTTTGTTTCGTATAACACGGATTCGCATAACACGGCAATTTTTTGGAACGTAACTACCGTGTTATACGG
>NW_019384344.1:1014610-1044187 GCF_000671375.1 Centruroides sculpturatus
TTAAACTTCGCCGCTAATTGCTGTTGTGATAACTTTAATACGATCTTCTAACGACAGCACTTTGCATTTCGGACATTTTCCAACAAACTGAAATGAATTTCCTTTGTTGCTAGACTAATTTATTAACACCTGCACCTAATTTCAAGGGGGGAGTGCCTGAGATGGGTTCGAACGAGAGTTTAGACTAATTCATTATATTAGGAGGTGGAAACGTTGTTGAGATGGGTTCTTACAATAGTTTAGACCAGATACATTCACGAAAGTGGTCGCTTATTGCAGGTGTTGTATGTTGTTTCGGACCAAAAATCGATGCCCGCGGTCACGTTACACAGGTGGTCGTTTAATACAGGTAACTTATACGAAGATTCTATGGATAAACTATTGGGTGCCAGAAATTTTTGCCCATTTTGGCAGGTGCCCGTCGAATGCAGGTGGTCGCCTAAGCAGTTTTCACTGTACACAGTATCTGCATACATCAATATATTGCAATTTAATAATAAAAATTAACTTCTGTATTTTGATTTGATGTGTACAACAATATCAATATTATTTGCTATATTACCATGTATATAGTCTGATGATTTTAACAATCTTATGTTTTGAGTAAGAGTTTTTTTATGTAAGAACAAACTCGTTTCTTCATTTACTTCAATGTTGTTTTCCTAATTATATTAATATCAGTTCTTAATTAACATACTAATCATTGTTTCAGGTGTAGCTTTGGATATGCTAATAGTGATTTGTTTGAAAAGTATAAAATTTTAATTATGTTTAATTCAAAAATTCAAAATACTGTATTATATTTATTTTTTTAAGGTTTGAAACATTCTATTGTGAAAATAACTGCAAGAAATGAAGATAAGGTAAGCCAAAATTATTATGAATTATAATTTAGATTTTATTAAAATTGTTAAAAATTTGGTTAAAACTTTTGACAATTTTACTATTATAAAGTATACATAATATTCAATAATACTTAAAATGTATAATAATCTTTTAATGAGTATTCATAAATGAGTAATATTTTGTATAGTTAAGTAGCAAAAGAACAAGTTAAGTTTGGTGTGACAGTTAACATGAAACCTTAATAACTTTATATGAAAGCTTGATGTCACTTCATAAAATTAAGTTGATTTATCAATGTCTGTATTGTAAAGTAATATATTTAGTGTTTTGCTCTACAACGAATTTTTTCTTAAAGAGCCGGGACGTAACGGGTACTTTACGCGGGTTCGCGTTTGTTAGTTGCCAGGCCTGGACTTTTCGCGTGCACCGAAATAAAGTAAGGACAAAGTTAATCACAAAAAAATCTCTCAATAATAAATGTTTAATCAAGTCTAACAAATACTATGTACAAGTTTTAGAAACAAACAACAAATTTATTAAATAAGAAATCAAATCACAATCAACCTGACAAACTTAAGNTCGAAACTTGTTTCAATGTTGCCAGATCTTGACTCTTCTGCTTCTGATGTTGCCAGATGTTTTCCCCTTATTCCATACTTGCTTTATTCTTCATAAGTGCTTAGAGCCATATAAGGAAATTTATAAAGATCTTTTAACTACGTAATTCGAAATTTAGACTATTTGCAAAAAGTCAAATTAACTTTTTGAGTTTATCTTTATCCTTTATACACTACCACAGAGGGCCAGAAGCAAATACTCATAACTACCACTAGAGGGCCAGAAGCAGTTTAAAAAGGTGGATAAAAATGATAAGGGTGAAGAATTTCTTTGTGTTTTTAATTGTAAAAGTGTCAGAAACCTACAAGAAAAGGCTGACACTTGATCTCTTTTAACCTTGTGAAGTTTTTTTACCAATTTTTACCTGTATTTAAGAAGAGTTCTTCAAAGCAAATTTTTTAAGACTGTTACTTCTGTGGTAGTGTATAAAGGATAAAGATGGACTCAAAAGTTAATTTGACTTTTTGTAAATTGTCTAAACTTCGAATTATGAAGAAATACATCCTGAGTTATCACAAAAATTGTAATCTTTTAACTAGAAGCAAGCAAACTAAAATTACACACTTTTTGCAAAAGGTAAAGCATGGATCTGAAGATAATGCAGAAAAATGCTCAGAGGATAAGGATAACTTGCCAAAAAGAAAACGCTCTCGGTTAATTAATAGTGTTTTTAGTGATGACGAAGAAAACATTGTTTAATTTATATTAATATGTATCACTTAAGAAAATTTTAATAAAGATGTTTATCTTAATTATGAAAATATAATAGCATGTTTTTTTAATTTTTGGAACCTAACCCTCCTTTTCGTACTAGTTCTTTGTTTCATATAACACGGATTCGCATAACATGGCAAATTTTTGGAACGTAACTACTGTGTTATACAGGGATTACCTGTACTAAAAACAATAAGAAATTAATATAAAAGACTAATATGATGGCCTTTGAAACAGAATTGCCATCTAACTGTTTTTGATTGATTGAAATTAATAACAACTGTTCAATATCTTAAATTGTTTATGATGTCTGTTTCGTTAGCACATTCGTTATTCACACCTTTCGCTACATTAGCCTCCTACATTGCTTCCTTTTTGCCACAATAGAATTTATCATGGATGGCGACTTGCTGTACATGCGGCTGATTTCAACAATCTTAATGCTGCTCTTTTATCTTTTGATGATTTATTTCAACTTGATCATATTCCTGGCCTTCTTCGAAACGCTGCTGGCTCTGGAAACCTTCTATGGTCCCTCGATGGAGCTAAAAGAAAGGAAAGCAATGGAATTGTTTGGCTAGACACGCAGGGTAATGCTCTCACACTGAGAAATGTCACACTGAGAAACGTCACACTGAGCAGTAAAACACATGGGTTGCCCTTTGTTTTTGAAAATTAACAGCGAGGTCACTTCAGCACACTGATGAAATCCGAGGCAACCAACAATAACCAAAGTTAACAAAAACTGATGTATTACTGTATGCTGGTTGTCTTTATTTTTTGTGTATTCAGTGTGCTGTATTGAACAAAATGGTTATGTGAACCCGCGTTTTGTCATTCTCTCAGTTATCTGGCCCACTGTGAAGAAAGTTTGGTGATCTCCTGATCTAGACCATATCAAATTCCTAATGGTACAAAGAGTGTGATTTTGCAAATGATTTGACCAGTTGACAATGCTGGAAGGAATTTGACCACAGAAGTTACTTCACTTCTGTATCAGTTTCTAATGATCTGTATACCAATTACTTGTTGACAATAGTTGGAACTCCAGAAAATTAAGAGAGATACCTACTGGGTTTATGTCACTGAAAAACAGGCCAGTAAGCAACAGCATATTTACATTTACTGCTTAACAACTGCCTTATTATTATTATGTTTCAAAGAAGAAACAGAAGAACAACATATTGATGATATTCACCATGCATAATAACAATAGCATTCATCCCAACTCTGATGAGGCATGAAAACTTGAAGTAATTACTTTCTACAACCTTACCAATGGAGGTATGGATGTTGTGGATCATCTAAAGTCAGGATATTCTGTTTCCTGAGTAAGTAATTGCTGACCTCTTACTATATTCTTTATCTTATTGAACATTGGTGCAATAAATGCTCAGATTATTTACAAGATATGGTGGTACCTCAGGATACAAATGCCCCAGCATATGAAATTTTCAGGATATGACATGAAATTTGAACATATTCTTTCTCCGCGATATGAACAAAAACTCACCATACAACATTACATTGGTTTGCAGTGCCATTTTTTATTCACTTCTGTTCATCGGTCTCAGTCCGCATGTTTACTTTGTCGTGGAAGGATCTAGCTCGATAAAGGAAATCTTGAGGTATTATCAGAAAGTGACTGATTTCATTGAAAAGAAACATCCCAAAAAGGTTCACACTGGCGTATTGCTGCTCAGTTTAATGACATTTGTCTAAGTCATTTTAAAAACATTTTAAAAAGTAGTTTTTTTTATCTTTTCTAAGTTATTGTTACTTTATATTATGTAAGTTAAGTTTAGTATCATTTCCCTTCTCCCTCTCTTCCACCACCAGTTTACACCTCCACCGTTGTCTATCCTCAAAGGTAAAGTGCAAATAAAACTACATTTTTTTAATCAATTATTATTCTATTATGGTTATTTATACATTTACAACTACAAAACGCAATTTTCAGTGTTTTCCTTACTATAGTTATTTTTTGTAAATGTACTACTTAGCTTTAATTTGAGTGTGTTTTTCGTGTTGGAATAAATTATTTGTAATTTACATACCATTATTAATAATTTACATAATTTGTAATTTTTCCCCATATGATTGCATGTAAAATTTTACATGTAATCACATGTAATTCACCTTACGACATTTTCATTATACGATCTCAGTTTCGGAACGGATTAATTTCTTATCCTGAGGTACCACTGTAAATACAAATGACTTGTTGTATTGAAGAAAATTTGCATAGGAAAATCTATATTGCATGAGAAATCTTGTGCAATGTACTAGGATTCTTACAAAAACTCATATGATTAGACAAGTGTCAATTACCAATCTGCCATTTTGCCTGAAAGATAAAATCTGTCACAGGTTATGGCAATCTAATAATTGAAAAGTCAGTAGAATCAGAAAAAAAAATCTAGATGTGTTGTTGTCCCAAAGGAAGAACAAGTTTACAAAAAGAAAATCATTTATTCTATTCAAATATGGAAGGAACACACTGCAACAATTGGTTTTGTTTGTTAAAACTGCAGTTCAGAAGTTCAATCTGACTCAGATGGGTAAAAACAGAATTTTGCAAAGTCAAATTTAATTACAATGACTTTTGTATTTTGCAATTATAAACATTTTGTAACATTATTGTGTGTTGCAATAAGGTTTAATAAATTACTTTTTTGAAGATTGAAGATTATGTCTATATTCAGGGATGGCCAACACATAGACAGTGGTCGACCGCAAAGGTTTTGAAAGTAGGCGCAAAGCTAAAGTTGAACAATTTGCTTTCACTTAAATTAATGTTTAAAATCTTAATTTGATAATTTATTCTTACAATAATAGACTGTCTGTGCAATGTACCCATACTGTTTGTATTTATCCCGATGAACAATGCAAATGAATGTTAACGCATATAAAAATCCTAAAATTGTTTGCCCATATTCACAATTGCCTGCGGACTACATTTTACCAAAAAAGTAGCCCCTAAGGNCGGTCACGTTACACAGGTGGTCGTTTAATACAGGTAACTTATACGAAGATTCTATGGATAAACTATTGGGTGCCAGAAATTTTTGCCCATTTTGGCAGGTGCCCGTCGAATGCAGGTGGTCGCCTAAGCAGTTTTCACTGTACACAGTATCTGCATACATCAATATATTGCAATTTAATAATAAAAATTAACTTCTGTATTTTGATTTGATGTGTACAACAATATCAATATTATTTGCTATATTACCATGTATATAGTCTGATGATTTTAACAATCTTATGTTTTGAGTAAGAGTTTTTTTATGTAAAAACAAACTCGTTTCTTCATTTACTTCAATGTTGTTTTCCTAATTATTTAAATATCAGTTCTTAATTAACATACTAATCATTGTTTCAGGTGTAGCTTTGGATATGCTAATAGTGATTTGTTTGAAAAGTATAAAATCTTAATTATGTTTAATTCAAAAATTCAAAATACTGTATTATATTTATTTATTTCCCCATACTGTTTGTATTTATCCCGATGAACAATGCAAATGAATGTTAACGCATATAAAAATCCTAAAATTGTTTGCCCATATTCACAATTGCCTGCGGACTACATTTTACCAAAAAAGTAGCCCCTAAGGGATAAAAGTTTGGCCACACCTGTCTATATTGAATCAAGTTCAATATAGATATAATCATTGTAGCTCTAACTATATACAATCCTGTCAAAAATTTTGGAGTAATTATTGTTGTAAATCAAATCAACATTTCAGGTGTAATAAGATGTTATTTATATGCACAAAAAAATTGACAATTTATTTAATAAAACAGTTACATTAGTTGCTTTTTATTAGTCCAAAATTCATTAGGCTATAAGAAATACAGTATAAGAATTAAGTTAAGTAGTCATGCTGCTGCTTACTGTATGGATGTGTTGCTAGTTACATTCCAGACCTCCATTTGATCTTTGTGTCCAGAACTGTTAACTTACAAGTTAGACATAAGCATACTGATTACTCACTATGCTGACTAGAGACGACTCAGCATCCACAACCTATAACTCCCTCTTTGGCACTCAGCCAGCTATTGCTTTACCCTGGCATGGTGGGTATATAAAGGTTGGAGTTAGNTTACTGTACTTATAGTCTGAGGTGACGTCACAGTTCTACTTGAGACACTCCCCTCATTTACATATCTACGCATAACATTCTTGTTTTCTCTTCGTTATCTGGTAGCTTATTTCTCGACAATACTTTGTTAACCTTTTACAACATTTCTTTAACAATTATCGGGATGTTTAATTTAAGGTTACACAAGTTCCTAAAAGTCTATTATCCCTTCAGTGCGGACTTACAATTCTTCCGCTCGGGCGTGCACGTGAGTGCGAATTCTAGCTATGGCGCTGTCGTTTTGTCGTCGGTGAGTTGGTTAATCCCTTATCTTCTGGTTTTGACCGTTCTGGGGTGATGGGTAAGGAAACCTTCGTCCTAACTAAACATAAGCCCCAAACAAAAATATAATAAAAGTAAAATAAAAATAAAGCTCGGACTTAGTTCCTTACAGTATTTCAGCTGTGATCACTGAATATTTATATTTTAAGCTTGTATTTATTTTGCATAATTCATCATATTTACTTTTATTTTAACAATTGTGGTTATTTCTGTATTAATGTAACTCCTACAATTGCTCTAAAATGCTTGCAAGTTTGTCAGATGATATATACTCCATTAAAGCATATTTTATATTAATACTTTTATCTGGGCACTGTAGATCTTTCTTTAGAACATAAACAAGGAAGTCCAGTGGTGACACACCATCCCAATCTAAAATCAGGATTTCAGGTGTATTGATAGACTTTGGAGTCTGGAATCAAAGAATACATTGGAATTTCTTCCAATACTTTATACTGAGATTGTAAGCAAGTCTTTCATGAATCGTGATGACTTTATTTGCTACTTCCAGGGTGTTACTATCCTGCTTAAATAAATGGTTCTCTAAAGCAATCACATTGATAAGTTTAGCATACACCTCTCTCTTCATACATAATCTTCTAATCTTTGGCAGTAGTGCTTCACACCCAGTTGATAAACATATGTGAAATAATGACATGGGACCATGCAGTTCTTCCTACATTTCTGCAAGAAGTAGTGGTTAGAACTAGCTCACATTAGGACTAGCACAATCTCATAAAGCTTAGACAGCATAGCTTATAACAATAAAACACTACTTATCTCAAACTGGGTGTTATAGTACACAAAATACCTAATACCTAAGCTAAGTCTGTAAAGTACTATATTATTTTTCTGACTTTTCCAATGATTATCGACATGACTGTGTGCCAGAAATAGCCATTACCTAATGGGTACTTTACGCGGATTCACGTTAGTGTGCCAGGCCTGGACTTTAAGCGTGCACCAAATTAAATAATGACAAAGTTTGTCAAAAACAATCCAATATTTAATAAAATTTCTAGTAATAACTATATACAAAATTTAGTAAAAATCAAATAACAATTTATTCAATGTAAATCAATAAGAATCAACCCGACAAAACTCAAATCAATCTATTTTCTAACTTAAATCTATTCCCCTTTGGAATTCGACAAAAAATTCAAAGACTTAACTTATGTACAATAATTCTTATGAATTAAAGGTCCTAATCGTCACCTCAATATACTAGGAACCTTTTTCCTCAACTCTCAAGACTTTCTCTAATCTTCGATCCACAAATCGAATAACTTCAAAATCGCCTTGGAACTACTTTATCCTATCGGACACCTCTCTCTCGTTTGCTGCTACGAAGCTCCCCATGCTCATTGCTAACAGAAGCTCACCTTGTTCATCTTCACTTGAGGTTCGGACTTTATACTGTGAGGTGACGTCACAATTCTGAGTGAGATCACTCCCCTCATTTACATACTTATTTGATAACAAGCTTTTTTCTGTTTGTCTGGCAGCCTATTTTCCGCACAATACTTGCTAACCTTTTACATTATTCTTTTTGACAATTTTCAGGGTGTTTTATTCTTTTAAGGTTTAGCAAGTTTCCTAAGTTGTGCTTGTGGGTCTCCCCCTTTTCTCTGTGCAGACTTACTTTTCTCTGCTCGGGAGTGCAAGTGTGCGCGATTTTTAACTACGGCGCTTTTCTCTTGTCGGTGAGTTGGTTTCTCTTCTATTTTTAAGTTTCTAAGGTGAATGGTGAGGAAACCTTCATCCTAACAAAACATAAGCCCCAAAAAAAATAGAATAATAAGCAAAAATAAAAGTAACTAAAAATAACGCTCGGACTTGGTTCCTTACAAGTCTAGTGAGGAACACAAATAAACTATTCCGAAGATTTTTGGATTTCTCCTTAATCTTGCTTTTGATTAATACAATTTATTCAAGAAAGACTTGCTTACAACCTTAGGATAAAGTATTGGAAGAAATTCTAACAGATTCTTCAATTCCAGATTATTAACCACCTATCACATTCAAGCATCTGACATTTTCTGCTCAACTAATGAGCATAAGTAAAGATCTAGGTACAAACAATGTATAAAGCTAAATGAGTTATATTTGTATATTTTTTAAAATAACCTTTTAGAAAATCAAAAGCACAGATTGATTTATCAGCAAAGCAGTTTCTTAATTAGGAATCCTTCAAAGATGGATAAAATTCTTTTATTTTCATTAATATTGGTTTAATGTGACTTGGGATACGTCTATAAAGTCTAACAAGTTAAACACATTACTAATGGGTCTGCATAAAGTACAAATTCCACTCAATCCACATGCTCGATGTTGGAGATGTTTCAAACAAAATTCTAAAGAAATTCACAAAGGAAAGAGTTAGTTTACTTTGTGAAGAAAATGATTGCACAGAAAAAAACTTTATATTTTTTCGTTGCATTATTTCAAATTGGAAAAATATTTTAATACTGAAGCTCTGAATTTCAGAAAAAGTAACTACTGTATTTATGAACTAGCACTTTTAATACCTCTTAGTGGAGTTTTGCACAGAACTGAAGGTTAGGGTTAAAATAAACTAATTACCTTTATACTAGAGGGAAGCTATAAAGTTTATAACCTCCCTCTCTAATCTTTCAAGATCTGCAACAAACTGATGCAACACGTTCAGAAATGTCACTGTTAAGTGACATGACGCTGATGGTATAAGATTCTCCTAACAGACCCCAGTTTTATAATCTCTCTTTGACCTTTGTCAATGAGATATATGTGTCATATACATATTAAATATTTTAAATAATTTATATTTTAACCCTTATGCAAGAAATGAATAATAAATAAATTGACAATATATACACTGTAGAAATTTAATTTTCAGTAAAACAATTATTCTGAAGTAGAATTACCTTATAGACCACTAAAATATCACGTGAACCCCAATTTGGTATTTTTTTCTGTGGACCCCAGTTGAGAACCCCTGTTATAGATGGTACCTATTGTTCAATTGCCAACTACAAGATAATTTGTACTTGTCAGTCAACAAGTTAAAATTGAATAAATTATAAGAACACATTATTTCAAAATGATATAAATAAGACTGTTTACAAGATGGCTATTTTTAATAACTAAATTGATATTTCAGTGCAAATGCAATTTATTTTCCATAACAGGAAACCTATTTAGAGAAATAAAAAATTATGCTTTATATTTGATTTATATCTAAATTGTTCATAAAAATAAAAAACTAACTTTATTTATAATAATGAAAAAGTTAGCAACATTTTCATATATTGAAAGATTTTTATTGTCTAGATTTTATTAATGTTAATTTTTTTTTTCTAGTTAAGTCGATTACTGTTTGGGCGCAGTGGAATTCAAAATTTCTCAAGCAGTCAGAGGTTAGCAGCAGTACCTGTGACTTCACCTGCAGCAAAGAAGACTTACCAGAGAGATAAACCTCATTGTAATATTGGAACGATTGGTCATGTTGATCATGGAAAAACTACATTAACAGCAGCTATCACAAAAGGTAATTTTAGAAATTTAAAATAATTGCTATATTTGAAGATATAAAGTGGCATGTAAATGTCTATGGCTTTTTAAATGCAAAGAAATGTCATGCAGAACAAGATATAATTTTGACATAATTATTAGAGGAGAAGGTGGTATTATGGAACCCCAATTACATTTTAGTGAATTGTAAACAAGGTATCATAACTACATTCACATTTTTTGTGCGAAAAGTACCGGTAACTAGTAATCTAAATGTTCCTAATTGGATTTTTCACTAGTGTAATTATAAGTATGGTTTTTGAAGGCTTTTGTACAAAAAGTCCGAAAGTAGGCTTAGAGAAAATCGGGTGGTAATATGGAACCTTACTGTATATTTTCAAAAAAATGCTTTAATGTAGCCAAAAACAAATAGGAAAGGACAAAAAATGTTAAATAATTACAAAATTATTTACTCCAATGTATTTTATCGCAAAAATGCTTTTATAATAGAAAAATATGACCTCCATCAACAATATATATTCCAGCAGCTCTTTTTCGATATTTTCAGACTTTCTACCTAGTGTCTTTTTCCCAAATTGCTCCGGACGAATGTCTGATTGCAAAGAGAGAGTTCGGAGGAGTTGAGTTCCATATTACTGTAAAAGCACCAAAGGGGTCCGTATTTCACGCATCGCCATCTCGAATTAACTTATGTCTGTCGAGACCAAAATTTAAAAAACGTGAACATCACACAGATTAATATGTACCCCTAAGTCTCTGGAACGGAATACATGCACCAGTTAACCTACAACTACACGATTTATATTTTAAAAATAATTAAATTCACTTAGCATTGAAAACTTGCGAATTTTGAAAAAACAAATTTGCTGATTAAATGCAGACAACCGTTTAACTGAAGTAAAACGGGTTTTCCCCTTGCTATGGATGTCTGCCTAGTTCAGTTCAGCCACATTCCGCTACAGTTCGCCTTTATTATCAGTTCGAAATGGGGTGGTTCCATAATACCCGCAGTGTTCCATAATACCACCTTCTCCTTTACTGCAAAGAAATATTCTTGTATTCTTTATGAATTCTTTTATAGGCATTTTTACTCTTAGGATTAGTTGTCTGGAACAAAAGAGCAAGAAATACTATCTATTTCTTAGATACACTAGTGTAAATTTCACTGTTGTATATTTGTTCAGCTTGCATTCCATCCGTCATACATATATACATGCCTCTTCCTTTGATCTAAAGTGCTCGAGATTTTAAGTTGATGGATGGAAATTGTGGAGCAAAGATGAATTGTTAAGGAGGTCATTAGCTGAAAAGTTTGGGAAATATTGTATTAGAACATATTTTATTTTTAAATGGATTTTTAGTAATGTTTTAGCAATAAATTTGATATAGAAATTGATGATCTTTTCATAAAATGAATAACATTTATTGCTAAAACATGGATTACAAATTTTATAACAAGGATTTCCTGAATGGTCTAAACTTTTAAATTGGTATTATATCTCAAATTGACACCATTATAAAAAAAAATAGAGTTTACTTTAAATAACATGTACAGTAATACCCTGAACTTACGCGATAGGTGGGACTGAGCGATAACTGCATAAGTCGGGGTATAATTTCGCAATTTATGTAAAATCCAAGTCGGATGTATGTAAGCTAATAAATGTTCTCATTAATCTTATCTTGTCTTTTGATTCGTTTACGGTTACAAGAAGTCACCACATTGATGTCTCTCAAGTCTCTGTAGATATAACAAACACAGAAATAAATAACGCAAAATAAATTGTAGGTATGTGTCGATTCTGCGTGACACGTCCAAACGTGTAAGCTGAACAATAGTATGGGGGGAGTGAGTAATCGAGAGTTGTGTGGCACTCAAACAAAAGATGAATCGACGAGATCTGAAAATCGCATAAGTCGAGGTATTACTGTATATTATTCACTTTATTTCATCGATTTATTTACTGTCTATAATAAATGTATTAATTTAATTTATATATTGTTTTTTCATTATACAGTTTTAGCTGAAAAGAAAATGGCAAAATTACATAAATATGAAGACATTGATAATGCACCTGAAGAAAGGGCTCGTGGAATTACTATTAATGTTGCCCACGTAGAATATGCCACTGATGTTCGCCATTACAGTCATACGGATTGCCCTGGTCATGCAGATTACATAAAAGTAAATCTACATATTTTTTTTATTATCATAATGTGTAAAACATGATACAGTCAAGCCTTGGGTTTTGAACAATTCAGTTTATGAACAAAATTTTGAACTCATATTTGCCCAGTTGCCAAACAAGCTAAATAGCAAGAGATGGTCAGATTAGAGGGAGACCAGACAGTCAACTTCCTTTACTTCCTATGTTAAAGAAAGTCAACCGCCCAACTAATCACTGACAGGACTACCAATTCAGAAGTTAGTGACATCAAGATCACTTCACATCATTAGACATCACGAACAAATCATTGATGATGATGCTATTTAAAATTAGATTTCAATGAGAGAAAGATGCTGTTTCCATTTTTTGGTACATGCTGCAGTTGAATTTAAATCAAATTTAATAAAAATTGTGTTAATTGACATTCATGTAATATAAAAGGCATTCAAGAGTTTGTGTTTAAATATGCTCATGTTAAATTAAAATACAAAAACTTTATTAATATAATATAATATAATATATATTATAATATCAATATTTAATATTTATTAATACTAGGGAGCCAGTTAATTAAAACTAAAAATAATAATTAAAACTCTGAAATTACACTAAAATTGAAACACTATTTTGGAAAGTGTGGATAATATACTTGTTGTGTGTCTTGATTGATTTGAATATATTTCATGCAGGAAGTCAGAATTGAGTCTCTGTTTATAGCACTTTATTCAAGTGTTGGTTTTGGTTGGCAGTGACTGAATATTTTGCTTTTAATATATGTATAGAATAGATATAGGTATACATATAGATGATAATATATTATATATAATAGTATATTGCATTTGTGGCATTTTTATGCATGCAATACATCTAGAAAGGTAAAAAGAGGGGCTTTGTTGGAAGTCAGGAATGGATTAATTTATTTTATATTGTTTCTTATGGAAAAATTTGTTTCAGTTTTAGAACAAATGGTTTTTGAACAACTTTTAGGAATGAATTAAGTTTGAAAACGAGGTTTGATTGTACTGATACATGTTTAAAATGTAATAACTTGTTTGAGCGTAGATATATCAGAGTGGCTTTTATTAGGAAGGAATTCAAATTTATTTAGCTTTATTGCTTAATAATATAAACTGCTGTGTAATTAGTTAAGAAAAAAGTTTTCCATTTTGATAAACTATTTTAAAATACTTTTCAAAATATTCAAGTTATTTTATCATTGGTATATGTTGTCAATGAAGCAATGAATAGCTACCATTTTTTACAACATAAAAGAAGCAACTTTTGGTCAAAGAAAAGGCTCAAAACATCACCTTGTGTCTTATAATATTTACATGAAATTTACCAAATGATTGTCAGATTACATAAGGCTATATTAATGCTACTAATTATTAATTAAATGACAAGTGATTTGGCCTAGAAGTATGCATTAGGAGGCATTTCTTATTAAATTTAATAATTATAATTAATATTTCATTAATTCTTTCACTAAATGAAAAATCACTTATGTCATTAATAAATAAATCTGTATAAATAAAAGAATATAATTTTTTATTACAAATTAACCTCTTCTGAATCACCATTTTAGAATCAACTCTCACTACAAGCTTCAACTTAGTGGTTTATGCTAACTGAGTCTGTGCAGAAAAAATATTAAAAGATCATGACAGAGGCATGAAGACTGGTCAGTCAGATGACCTCATCAGATATGTCAAAATTCTGCCGAATTGATGTTATTTATCAGTTTAAAAATGTACTACCTACAATCAAACAAGTATACTTGGGCATGGTCGTGAATGGCTCGATGAATACATCAATAGGCTCTTCTCATTGATAATTCTTGGATACCTTCAGCCATAACTTCTTCCACACTTCGTTCGTGCATTTATCAGTTAATTCTTGCCAAGCAAAATTGATATTTCCTAAGGCATCCATGATGTTATATTTTTTCCAAAATTGCACCAAACAAACATAGATTTAAAGAAAGTACACCTTTCTGTCACTTTTTTTCTGATTGGTTTGTGTTCGCAAATAATCGTATTATATACGAATCAATGAAATTCCGCAATAATTTATATCAGCATAAATTTTGAGCTTTTTTAGGCTTTGAGCAGACCATATTATATCGAATCAGCAGACATGATTCCCAATAAGCATGACACATAACATGACACATCAGATGGATGGTAAATCCAGTCACATTGCTCTTTACACTCCCATAAGCTTTGTGATTACCAGGTATGGCACATGGATTCAGGTGGCATGTTTTTTATGTTGAAAATCTCTTATCCATAGAAACATTCATTGATAAACTAGATGAAAAGTCTTCAATGGCCACAATGAAACTTAAGAGTCTGTTGAAACAAGAAGCCATGTTAAAGGAACTATACACTCATACAAGTTTATTCATATAAGTTCCTGTGCAGTTGTTTCTAAGCTTGAGGAAAGTGATCTGAGAAGCAATTGGAGACTTTTAAACATGCTAAAAATCAGTTGGATGGATGAATGGATTTGATTAGAGAAATTGGAATATTCCCTGAGCCAAAATCTGGATATTCAAAATATAATTCTTGAATCTCCTCAATCACAAAACCTGGAGTTTTTAGTAGAAACCAGATATGCTCTTCTCATCTGTTGATATTGAGAGATCATCTGCATTGCAGATGAAAGATTTACTTTCTTTGTGTAGTCTGTGGCTGATCATGATGATGAATATAGAATGACTGTATATTTGCAAGTACAAGGCTTTTCTGTTTGTAAACTACAAAACTGATGAATTGTATTTCAAAAGTAACTGATTTGAATTGTCGATCATTTCCTTGAGTTTTACATGGTCACAATGTATACTTTTATGCACAATAAAATGATGGTTTTACTTTTATACATTTTTAAGAGCACTTTTTTAGCCTCCCCTTTTTTTTAAGAAAATTTGTACTTCAACATTCCAAGTTTACAATTAACAATATTTTTAATGTTATTTATTAAAAATTATTACAATATAAAATTTTTATTTACAGAATATGATAACAGGTACTGCTCAGATGGATGGTGCAATTTTGGTTGTTGCTGCCACAGATGGTGCAATGCCACAAACAAGAGAACATTTGATTTTAGCAAAGCAGGTACTGTTTTCTTTAGAATAGATAAAAATTAATATATTGCACAGAACATTCTTCATAGTATCAAAGTCAGTAAACTTTTCCTAATAATTATATAAACAAACTATATTAAACTTCATAATAATTAAGTTTAATGTAGACTTTTCTCATCCTTGTTGCCATCTATTTTCACTTTTAAAAATAGATGTAGCCCACTTTTAATATTGGAAATTTTTATTTTATTTTTGAGTTTATAATAATACATTATTATTATTTTTTTACATTAATATATTTTATTTTGTTTTTTAGCTTCTAATTTTATTATTAATAAAAATTATCAATATAATTTTTCTTTTGTATATCATTTGTATTTGATAACCATCGTATTTATTATTGTCAGTCTTTTGTAAAATATTATTACTGCATTAATAATTTAGTTAAAATCCAATCATACACAATCTTAAAAGTTTCAAGAATCATTTACACTTCAAATAAAGTGATAATTTTTAGTATTTATTATTAGCATTAAACACTTTATTTGATTTTTGATAATTTCTGAGAATAAACAAATCTGGTGTCTTTAATGAGATGATATCTGATAATTTTGGGAAAATTCCATTAACATATTGTCTCTGTTAGAAGCCTACTGGGCTTTAAACATTTTCTGAAATTTTCCCTGACCAACTCAATTTGATTTTATTAGGATGATAAATGATTTTTGACACAAGCTATATATCTAATATATTGCCTCATTCCCTTCTTATAAGTACTGCATAATTCTGAGTTATCCTTTGCTCTTTCTTGAAAATTGAATATTGTAAAATTATAAAAACTCCATATTGAATTATTTAGGAAAAAGAATTCATTTCAGATTTTATGCAGAAATAAATTATACAAAATTTGTTAAACATATATATTTTGAGTACTTTTGGGATTATTTGAGTAATAAATCTTCATTTTACACATGATTTATGTTGTGCTTATTGAAAGATTGCTCTCTACATACAGTGAAACTTTGTTAAGTCAAAGTTTAACTAAAAGTTGGTTTTTTTTTTTTTTTTGTTTTTACCCCTTAAAGAATTTAGAGTTAACAAGTTTAATACCCAATTTTCTCAAATTTTTCTGTAGCATAAATTTCACTTTATCAAGACATTTCTCAATAATTTACAGTAGAACGTTGTTTATCCGAATCAATTGGGGACTGGGGTAGTTTGGATAACTTACTTTTTGGATAACCGATTATGTACGAAAAAATATATTAACCTATCCTGTGCTGAAATTTTTCTCCGTTGCGTGTTGCTTCACATTGAACTTTCGTCGATGTTAAGCCTAATGTAAATTTTTTAAAATAATAATCATGGCTATTGTATCATTAAAAATTATTTCTTTATTTTTTACAAACAAAATAAATATATTGAAAAATATAAAAACAAAAAAATTATACTTTAGAAGTTAATCTAGTATCAAAAACATTTGATTCAGCACCACACACAGTCCTCAGAAAAACACTGTGTCAGTGCTGCCAGCTAAAACACACACACCAACAAAAAAAATATTGGAGTAGCCAAAGATATAGCCAAAGATTGCAGCGCCACAGCACTAGCAAAAATTTAAATTTGCCAACTGGAATGCTTTCAGTTAACCAACGCTTCGGATAACTGGCTTTCAGATAAATGACGCTCTACTGTATTCACAAAAATTATTACAGAAGTGTGTACAGTTTATGGCATATTTGAGTGCATTGTCAAGGTGCTCCCTTGTGTCCAATCAGAACAGCAGTAACATGAGTAAAAAGAAGTTACATGAGGTTATAATGATGTGATGTTGCATTTGGCATGGAACTGGTAGTATTTATCTATCTTAATTGTCTGTATTCATGTGGAATATGAGAGAAAAACGAACATAACAGACATAAGAAAGGGTTGGGGTACATAGAAAAATAGGTTTGAATTAAGAGTACCAACAGTTTTGATTTAACAAACCTATTTAAGGGAGCATATTATATAGTTTTCTATATAATATGCTCCCTTAGTGGCTTGGTTGTTATTAATGCAGTTCAAACTTAGTAAGGTTTTACTATAATAATTTAATAAAAAATTTTACATGCTAGGTTTATACATAAAAGTTTATTTTCATTTTAATGATTCGTTAAGATAATTATAAGTATAATAATGAAACTTGGAAATTTTTAAACAAATCTCTATTTTTCTCTCATAACTTTCATGGTAGTTATCATATTTAACATTCATATTCTCTATGGTAGGCATATGAAGGGCATAAAATATATAGCAAATTACATGAAAAATAACTTAAAATTCTGTATGACAACTTATAACAGAATAATTCCTTTTATTTTCAAGAAAATAAATCTTGAAAATAAAATTCTATATGACATCTTATATACATATTGAAATACAAAATTTATTTGGACTAAATTTTTGTTTATAAAGTGAAATACAAATAATCTGAATAAATATTTCATTTTATTATATTAATAAAGTTTATGCAAAATTATTTATATTTATCATGTTTCATTATGAAGTTGTTGTTGTTGTTGTTTTCTTTTTGAATTAATGTTTACTTAATATAGTAAATCTTAAAAATTCAACATAGCATATTGATAAATAAGAAAATAAAATATGGAATTTTTGAGAGGACTGGTTAATGGGGAGTAACTCTTAGCAATGAATGCCGAATAAATTTTCTGAATATATATAACAAAATTTGTGTGTGAGGTTTTTAGAAAAGAGGATATTTGTATTAAGAGATATTTTAAAGCTCAAAAAGTTTATATAAAATATCACACAAATACTACTTCAAAAAAAATTTATTAAGTATTTTCAAGTATGTTATTTATTTACTTATAAGAAAATGTATTTTGAAGTATTATTTGTAGGATATTATATATAAACTTTTTGAGCTTTAAAATATCTCTTAAATACAACATATTTACATTTTTCTTCTGTATATTAAAATTTATTATTGCATATTTTATTAATTTATAATTTTTATTGTTGTAAACTTATTTTATGACTTAAAATTTCTTAAATTATAATATTGTTACAATTGAGTAACATAGTTCAAGTTAGAAAAATTTTATTCCTAAACTGAAAAAAAGAAAAATGTTATATTTTCAGATAGGAGTAGAACATATTGTTGTTTTTATTAATAAAGCTGATGCAACAGACACTGAAACTTTGGAATTGGTTGAAATTGAACTAAGAGAATTAATGTCAGAATTAGGATATAAAGGGGATGAAGTCCCAGTAGTGGTTGGATCTGCATTAAATGCCCTAGAAGTAAGTATCAAAATTTAATTTAAGATTTTGCAGTATTTTTTAAGTTTTCTCTTTCTTACAAATTAGATTACTTTGTTCGTTTATAGAAATAATAATAATTTAAGAAAATTTTAGTAATCTATTCATTTTTCAATTTAAAATAACATNGGGTGGTTCCATAATACCCGCAGTGTTCCATAATACCACCTTCTCCTTTACTGCAAAGAAATATTCTTGTATTCTTTATGAATTCTTTTATAGGCATTTTTACTCTTAGGATTAGTTGTCTGGAACAAAAGAGCAAGAAATACTATCTATTTCTTAGATACACTAGTGTAAATTTCACTGTTGTATATTTGTTCAGCTTGCATTCCATCCGTCATACATATATACATGCCTCTTCCTTTGATCTAAAGTGCTCGAGATTTTAAGTTGATGGATGGAAATTGTGGAGCAAAGATGAATTGTTAAGGAGGTCATTAGCTGAAAAGTTTGGGAAATATTGTATTAGAACATATTTTATTTTTAAATGGATTTTTAGTAATGTTTTAGCAATAAATTTGATATAGAAATTGATGATCTTTTCATAAAATGAATAACATTTATTGCTAAAACATGGATTACAAATTTTATAACAAGGATTTCCTGAATGGTCTAAACTTTTAAATTGGTATTATATCTCAAATTGACACCATTATAAAAAAAAATAGAGTTTACTTTAAATAACATGTACAGTAATACCCTGAACTTACGCGATAGGTGGGACTGAGCGATAACTGCGTAAGTCGGGGTATAATTTCGCAATTTATGTAAAATCCAAGTCGGATGTATGTAAGCTAATAAATGTTCTCATTAATCTTATCTTGTCTTTTGATTCGTTTACGGTTACAAGAAGTCACCACATTGATGTCTCTCAAGTCTCTGTAGATATAACAAACACAGAAATAAATAACGCAAAATAAATTGTAGGTATGTGTCGATTCTGCGTGACACGTCCAAACGTGTAAGCTGAACAATAGTATGGGGGGAGTGAGTAATCGAGAGTTGTGTGGCACTCAAACAAAAGATGAATCGACGAGATCTGAAAATCGCATAAGTCGAGGTATTACTGTATATTATTCACTTTATTTCATCGATTTATTTACTGTCTATAATAAATGTATTAATTTAATTTATATATTGTTTTTTCATTATACAGTTTTAGCTGAAAAGAAAATGGCAAAATTACATAAATATGAAGACATTGATAATGCACCTGAAGAAAGGGCTCGTGGAATTACTATTAATGTTGCCCACGTAGAATATGCCACTGATGTTCGCCATTACAGTCATACGGATTGCCCTGGTCATGCAGATTACATAAAAGTAAATCTACATATTTTTTTTATTATCATAATGTGTAAAACATGATACAGTCAAGCCTTGGGTTTTGAACAATTCAGTTTATGAACAAAATTTTGAACTCATATTTGCCCAGTTGCCAAACAAGCTAAATAGCAAGAGATGGTCAGATTAGAGGGAGACCAGACAGTCAACTTCCTTTACTTCCTATGTTAAAGAAAGTCAACCGCCCAACTAATCACTGACAGGACTACCAATTCAGAAGTTAGTGACATCAAGATCACTTCACATCATTAGACATCACGAACAAATCATTGATGATGATGCTATTTAAAATTAGATTTCAATGAGAGAAAGATGCTGTTTCCATTTTTTGGTACATGCTGCAGTTGAATTTAAATCAAATTTAATAAAAATTGTGTTAATTGACATTCACATAATATAAATGGCATTCACGAATTTGTATTTAAATATGCTTAACTTAAATTAAATGGCAAATTGTCATCCATTAATATGAATTTATGCATCATTAATAATAGCATTGTTTAAAATTTTGTTGTGAAAATTTAAAAAATTAAATAACAATGTTAATAATTTTTTAGATGTTGAAAATACAAACTTGATTCAAAAGTTGTAAACTTAATATAAGTCAGATGATTGTTATACATGACTTTGAAATGAAATAACCAATAAACATCATGGTAGAGTGAAAGATTTTAAAACCCTTAACTGGTATCGTAAATTTTACAATCGTAACTGGTATAATGGGTGCTGCGTGGGCCCCCAAGCAAAATTTGCCTTTAGAGAGCAAGTTTGAACAATGAAAAGTGCATAAATACTACATGGAACCCTTTTATTTATTCATATAATTTTTTTACTTAATTATTACAAGAGATCACAAAATTGTTACAACTTTTGGTGTTTGCTTTTTTTAACAATACAAAAATCTACCTTATTGTAAGTTTTTACCAGAAATATTTTTTTTTCTTATTCTTAAAAATCTAATCTTACAAAAAAGTAAATATTATAGCCTCTAACTATCACTTGTTAAAAAACCACAGATAATATAATCACTTCTATTTTTAAGACTCAGGAACATTTTAACGAATTACATAGTTCAGTCTTGACAGTTATCACATAGTATTTTTGTGGTACTATACACTTTGCAAATATATTTCAAACAACTGTTGCACTTAGTAGCATATTTACCATCTTTTTTTCTAGCACAAAATGACAACATACTCTTTTCAAGAGATTTCGGCTTGATCTTGCAATTTGTATTATATTATCATCTATTAGCAGTTCAAATGATTCTTTGGTAATCATTTTGAATTTTTGATGCACGGTTGCGATATCTTTGCAAAAAAATTGTAAAAATAAAAAAAACATAAAAACACATACCCCAAAAAAACTAACGTAACTGGTATTGTGGGGGCCGCGTGGCCCCCAGAAGGTACGTAACTCCATCCTGGTAAGTGCTACAGGGCCAAACATTTGGCACTCTGTAACAGTCACGACGTAATGAGATTACGTAAAATGGGGACTGTGACACAACATGCATGGCAGAGGGGGAAGCGCCGCCATTTTGAGGTCATTTTGCTGTGTCACATACTTTCCGTTTAGTATACATTTTGACTTGGAGAAGCTAAGACACTTGTTTGAGTTTCAATTTACAGCTCTCGTCAATATTTATCGATTGCGTACACAAAACATTAGTGTGGAATAGTTGTGGTGAATATATATGGTGTTAAAGTTAAAAATTAAGAAAACTTAATACAACATCGGCCTATAGGCATCGAAAAGCCAAAATCAAAATATAGAAATCGTATACGGTTGGAAAGGGCTTCTCAAGAGCAATGCAGTGAACCCATAAAAACCATATGATAGAGTGAAGCGGTGCCAGGAATGTAAACATATTACCTGTTAATGTACCTGTATTCATGTAAAACACACGGCTGTATCCCGACGTGTGTTTTACGTGAGTACGTGTGTGGCTGTTTTCCCGACACAGCCACACCCCACTTTTTTGAAGTGTGTGCTCATCCCCATCATGCTCCACTGCTGATCTTACTGATTTCCTGCCATTTCCACTGGACCTTAGCCACTCTGAGCTATGAACAATTGTTGTGGATATTACATATTCCGGACTTTTGGATTCAAGACTCCTTATAACAAGCCTTCCCCTCTTCAGGACATCCAAGTGATTGTCAAACATTACAGATGCAGGTATTTATTGACCTGTGTCTGCAGTTGTAAACACACACTCTATATAGGTGCACATAAAAGTTTAGGCTCTCCCTCTATTTCATTTTTCTTTGTAATTTTTAGTCTCTTGAAAATTAAATATAAAGACACAATAATTTTGAAATATGGAAGAAATAAATATTTGTTTTTATAGTTAAATACATAGTGGAGTGTGTTATTTCTGGTGTGTGGTCTCTAACCTCCCTCCTCCATCCAAAGTCCATTCATTCCTACATATGCAACTGCTCATGTGATAATTATTCAGAAGGTTACTGTGCAACCTAAAGTCACAAGTCCTGACTTGGGCATTGCCGATGTAGCCAACACAGTGCTGTTACAAGATAATTGGACATTTGGTTAATCAGAGTTCTATTGTATTTTGAAAATTATAACTGCATAATAAAACATATTCAGTCTAAATGACATGATTTAAAAAATATGCATTTATTTTTCTCAAATTTTGATTCATATTATTTAGAATTATATTAATTTTAGAGAATAAACTCCTTGATAAATTAATTATTAGAGAAATGAAAGCAAAACATAGATACACTGGGCACTAAATATTTGGATAATAGTTATTTCTAATGTCCAACAGATATTTTTAATTTAAACAAATATTTTCAAGTTCTTTCAGTAACTATCTTCAGCTTATATATTTGACTACAAAGTTCCAGAAGTGTGACAAAAGGTGAATTAATAAAAGTAATAAAATTCAATCAAAAATGTTTTTTAAATATGAATTTGTAAATTAAAACATAATAAAAAATGGATGAACATTTTCTAATTATAAGTTGTTAACTATCTTCTTTTTAATTACAGATAATTAAGCTCACTATATATTATATTTTTATCATTTTGCAACTATAGTCAAGTGCTTATAAAGTTGTCAGCATTTATGTAAAATATTTCATGCTTTCTGTGTTAATGCTCGTGATCTTTGTATTCAAATTTACTAGCCATCTTTAGGCTATATTAAAGTACTGAAAACATTAAAAATGTCTGCAGCACATTAAACAAAAGGTTTGGAAATGAAAGTTAATCATGTTATAATGTTTACATAACAAAAGTTCATATACTGTTTCTCTCAGTGTGTAAAGTAACAAAATTATTGTATAAATTTTCTGTAGATGACCTTAAATTGGTTTATATATTAATAAGAAGATACAACAAATAAGTATCAATACTTTAAATTTAAAGTTTTTAATTATTTTCTTCTAAAGATCATGATCTCATTTTCATTATTAAACAAGATGAGAAAACTTAAAGGAAAAAAACTTTAGCTTCTAAATTCCTATAAATGACAAATACTATTACAATTGTTTGTTACAATTCAAATTTTAAAGATAGTATAAGATAATTATTTTCCAAGCATACTGATCTAAATTTTTTTAAAATAATAATTGAGCTCTTATTAAACATAACTTTTTTCTAGGAAGAGGTACTGTAGTGACCGGACGTGTTGAAAGAGGTGTAGCTAAAAAGGGTATGGAATGTGAAATTATGGGTTATGATAAAGTTGTAAAAACAACAATTACAGGTTAGTAAATATTTTAAAATAAAAATTCAATAATGAGTATATATTTAAATTATTTTACTAGATTTAATTTTTTTCTTAAATTAAATAATACNAAAATTTAATATTTATTAATACTAGGGAGCCAGTTAATTAAAACTAAAAATAATAATTAAAACTCTGAAATTACACTAAAATTGAAACACTATTTTGGAAAGTGTGGATAATATACTTGTTGTGTGTCTTGATTGATTTGAATATATTTCATGCAGGAAGTCAGAATTGAGTCTCTGTTTATAGCACTTTATTCAAGTGTTGGTTTTGGTTGGCAGTGACTGAATATTTTGCTTTTAATATATGTATAGAATAGATATAGGTATACATATAGATGATAATATATTATATATAATAGTATATTGCATTTGTGGCATTTTTATGCATGCAATACATCTAGAAAGGTAAAAAGAGGGGCTTTGTTGGAAGTCAGGAATGGATTAATTTATTTTATATTGTTTCTTATGGAAAAATTTGTTTCAGTTTTAGAACAAATGGTTTTTGAACAACTTTTAGGAATGAATTAAGTTTGAAAACGAGGTTTGATTGTACTGATACATGTTTAAAATGTAATAACTTGTTTGAGCGTAGATATATCAGAGTGGCTTTTATTAGGAAGGAATTCAAATTTATTTAGCTTTATTGCTTAATAATATAAACTGCTGTGTAATTAGTTAAGAAAAAAGTTTTCCATTTTGATAAACTATTTTAAAATACTTTTCAAAATATTCAAGTTATTTTATCATTGGTATATGTTGTCAATGAAGCAATGAATAGCTACCATTTTTTACAACATAAAAGAAGCAACTTTTGGTCAAAGAAAAGGCTCAAAACATCACCTTGTGTCTTATAATATTTACATGAAATTTACCAAATGATTGTCAGATTACATAAGGCTATATTAATGCTACTAATTATTAATTAAATGACAAGTGATTTGGCCTAGAAGTATGCATTAGGAGGCATTTCTTATTAAATTTAATAATTATAATTAATATTTCATTAATTCTTTCACTAAATGAAAAATCACTTATGTCATTAATAAATAAATCTGTATAAATAAAAGAATATAATTTTTTATTACAAATTAACCTCTTCTGAATCACCATTTTAGAATCAACTCTCACTACAAGCTTCAACTTAGTGGTTTATGCTAACTGAGTCTGTGCAGAAAAAATATTAAAAGATCATGACATGAAGACTGGTCAGTCAGATGACCTCATCAGATATGTCAAAATTCTGCCGAATTGATGTTATTTATCAGTTTAAAAATGTACTACCTACAATCAAACAAGTATACTTGGGCATGGTCGTGAATGGCTCGATGAATACATCAATAGGCTCTTCTCATTGATAATTCTTGGATACCTTCAGCCATAACTTCTTCCACACTTCGTTCGTGCATTTATCAGTTAATTCTTGCCAAGCAAAATTGATATTTCCTAAGGCATCCATGATGTTATATTTTTTCCAAAATTGCACCAAACAAACATAGATTTAAAGAAAGTACACCTTTCTGTCACTTTTTTTCTGATTGGTTTGTGTTCGCAAATAATCGTATTATATACGAATCAATGAAATTCCGCAATAATTTATATCAGCATAAATTTTGAGCTTTTTTAGGCTTTGAGCAGACCATATTATATCGAATCAGCAGACATGATTCCCAATAAGCATGACACATAACATGACACATCAGATGGATGGTAAATCCAGTCACATTGCTCTTTACACTCCCATAAGCTTTGTGATTACCAGGTATGGCACATGGATTCAGGTGGCATGTTTTTTATGTTGAAAATCTCTTATCCATAGAAACATTCATTGATAAACTAGATGAAAAGTCTTCAATGGCCACAATGAAACTTAAGAGTCTGTTGAAACAAGAAGCCATGTTAAAGGAACTATACACTCATACAAGTTTATTCATATAAGTTCCTGTGCAGTTGTTTCTAAGCTTGAGGAAAGTGATCTGAGAAGCAATTGGAGACTTTTAAACATGCTAAAAATCAGTTGGATGGATGAATGGATTTGATTAGAGAAATTGGAATATTCCCTGAGCCAAAATCTGGATATTCAAAATATAATTCTTGAATCTCCTCAATCACAAAACCTGGAGTTTTTAGTAGAAACCAGATATGCTCTTCTCATCTGTTGATATTGAGAGATCATCTGCATTGCAGATGAAAGATTTACTTTCTTTGTGTAGTCTGTGGCTGATCATGATGATGAATATAGAATGACTGTATATTTGCAAGTACAAGGCTTTTCTGTTTGTAAACTACAAAACTGATGAATTGTATTTCAAAAGTAACTGATTTGAATTGTCGATCATTTCCTTGAGTTTTACATGGTCACAATGTATACTTTTATGCACAATAAAATGATGGTTTTACTTTTATACATTTTTAAGAGCACTTTTTTAGCCTCCCCTTTTTTTTAAGAAAATTTGTACTTCAACATTCCAAGTTTACAATTAACAATATTTTTAATGTTATTTATTAAAAATTATTACAATATAAAATTTTTATTTACAGAATATGATAACAGGTACTGCTCAGATGGATGGTGCAATTTTGGTTGTTGCTGCCACAGATGGTGCAATGCCACAAACAAGAGAACATTTGATTTTAGCAAAGCAGGTACTGTTTTCTTTAGAATAGATAAAAATTAATATATTGCACAGAACATTCTTCATAGTATCAAAGTCAGTAAACTTTTCCTAATAATTATATAAACAAACTATATTAAACTTCATAATAATTAAGTTTAATGTAGACTTTTCTCATCCTTGTTGCCATCTATTTTCACTTTTAAAAATAGATGTAGCCCACTTTTAATATTGGAAATTTTTATTTTATTTTTGAGTTTATAATAATACATTATTATTATTTTTTTACATTAATATATTTTATTTTGTTTTTTAGCTTCTAATTTTATTATTAATAAAAATTATCAATATAATTTTTCTTTTGTATATCATTTGTATTTGATAACCATCGTATTTATTATTGTCAGTCTTTTGTAAAATATTATTACTGCATTAATAATTTAGTTAAAATCCAATCATACACAATCTTAAAAGTTTCAAGAATCATTTACACTTCAAATAAAGTGATAATTTTTAGTATTTATTATTAGCATTAAACACTTTATTTGATTTTTGATAATTTCTGAGAATAAACAAATCTGGTGTCTTTAATGAGATGATATCTGATAATTTTGGGAAAATTCCATTAACATATTGTCTCTGTTAGAAGCCTACTGGGCTTTAAACATTTTCTGAAATTTTCCCTGACCAACTCAATTTGATTTTATTAGGATGATAAATGATTTTTGACACAAGCTATATATCTAATATATTGCCTCATTCCCTTCTTATAAGTACTGCATAATTCTGAGTTATCCTTTGCTCTTTCTTGAAAATTGAATATTGTAAAATTATAAAAACTCCATATTGAATTATTTAGGAAAAAGAATTCATTTCAGATTTTATGCAGAAATAAATTATACAAAATTTGTTAAACATATATATTTTGAGTACTTTTGGGATTATTTGAGTAATAAATCTTCATTTTACACATGATTTATGTTGTGCTTATTGAAAGATTGCTCTCTACATACAGTGAAACTTTGTTAAGTCAAAGTTTAACTAAAAGTTGGTTTTTTTTTTTTTTTGTTTTTACCCCTTAAAGAATTTAGAGTTAACAAGTTTAATACCCAATTTTCTCAAATTTTTCTGTAGCATAAATTTCACTTTATCAAGACATTTCTCAATAATTTACAGTAGAACGTTGTTTATCCGAATCAATTGGGGACTGGGGTAGTTTGGATAACTTACTTTTTGGATAACCGATTATGTACGAAAAAATATATTAACCTATCCTGTGCTGAAATTTTTCTCCGTTGCGTGTTGCTTCACATTGAACTTTCGTCGATGTTAAGCCTAATGTAAATTTTTTAAAATAATAATCATGGCTATTGTATCATTAAAAATTATTTCTTTATTTTTTACAAACAAAATAAATATATTGAAAAATATAAAAACAAAAAAATTATACTTTAGAAGTTANAAACTACACATGATGCACATTTTAAAAACTTTGTTACTTGTACTGTTAATCCTATCCTATATATATATAGATAAAGCTATAATACAGATTGATAAAAATATTGGATTGCAATTCTCTCCTCTCCTTTATTGGAAAAGTTACAGCAAATTCAGTAACTGCTGGAGCTATAAACAGTTCTACAATACTGTTTATTAAATAAATTAAATAAAATAAAAAATTGTTTTCTGTGAAACTCTGTAGCATTATCTGTAAAGCCAGTATAATAAGTCCTGATATTAGAAGATACATACTTGTAGACGAAAATTTATATTTTAGTTCTACAATACATTTAGCATCAATTAGGAAAAAGGTAGTGGTCATTAGTATTTAAAAAAGACTTAAATTTCCTTAGAATGCATTGTACTATATATTAAAATAAGAATTTCTCAATACAAAAATGTGTTACCATAGGTCTTCTATTAGGACAATTTTAACCAAAAAATGAATAAAAAGATAAATATAGACTTCTAATAGGACAATATAATAGGTGATTATTATTAAAACTACAAATGTTTTATAATGAATATTAAAATGCTTCTACACAAGAAATTACCATCATTGTAAATATAGAAAAATCTTGATATATAATATAGCTTTTATAATTTTGTGGATTATACTATGTTTTAAAATATGTATTAGGTATTGAAACATACCATAAAACTCTGGATGAAGCACAAGCAGGAGATCAATTAGGAGCATTGATCCGTGGAATTAAGAGAGATGATGTTAGACGTGGTATGATTCTGAGTAAACCTGGTACTTGTACATCTTGTAACCATTGTGAAGCACAGGTATGTTATAAATTGGAAAATTTTAAATATATCCTGTATCTTTAGTGGGTTTTTAACTAATTTAAAATTCAAAATGTAGTTATTTTAATTCAGTTAATTATATCTTGAAAATTTATTGATATAAATTAAAATATTTGCTGAAGGACTGTCAAAACAAACATAAGTGTTTTATTCGTCTATTAATTTAATACTATAGTTGATACAAAATATGATGATAGTTAAGCATCTTTAGGAACTTCATTTAGAAGTAACACTAATAGACCCCAGACGAAAAATATATCTAGAAAATGAAATCAGTTCATTAATTTAAATAAAATAGAAATGTAATTTTTCAGCTATGAATGTATACAGGAAATCTACCAAACTTCCAGTAATATTTTCAATTAAATATTTCAATAAATAAATGTGATATTTTACTGCCCAACTGTTATTGAATTAGGATTAGGTGTGTATGGTATACATTGTAGATCTAACAAATTAGAGAGAATATCAATACATACATTGCAATATATTAAAAAAATAATAATAATAAAATACTTGTGGTTGGATAATTGGAAGTATACTGTATTAATTTTTTTTTTTTTTGACAGATTTATTCTAACTGAACAGCCTTACTGTTTTATGTTTTCATGCAATTTTTTTTGCAAATAATAGTACAGTAGAGTATCAATTATCTGGAAGAATTCCAGTCGGCAAATTTATATTTTCGCCAGTGCTATGGCGCTGTAATCTTTGGCTATGTCTTGGGCTACTCAAATATTTTACGTTTTTGATACTAAATTAACTTCTGAAGTATAATTTTTTATTGTTTTTATATTTTTCAATATATTTATTTTGTTTGTACAAAATAAAAAAATAATTTTTAA